>NC_047068.1:4698761-4998761 GCF_902459465.1 Asterias rubens | reverse complement strand
AACAATAACAACCTACCAAACTCCAACTACAAGTTCAGAATTGACTCCCACGATTGTTATATCAAGAACACAGTCAGCTGATGACAGCTTTAGTTTTAAACCATCGTTCAATCTCCGGTCACTCTCAGCACTGACTGATTTGTATTTATTCAAATGGTATTAATCTTTCCTATGCGAGCAAGGCAACTACCTGCAACATGCAGAGTTGATGTGATTGATCCACATACGCTGGTCAGTATTCTCTGTCTATACGCTGCTGTAACTGATTACACACGTCCTTTTCTCAAGACACCAACTTCACACTTCCATTCCAATCCAAGTCTTGTCCTTGTTTGTTTCTCTAATCATTAAGTCCAGATCCTAATACTGTTACTGGGGAGTTATTTATAGGCAAGGGAGAAAGTGGCAGAAGAACCTTCAGTTTGTTCCTTCATTAGTCCAGGATGGTCCGTCCAGGATGGTCCAGGATGGTCCAGGGTCTCCTTCCACCAGCATTACACAACAAGCAATGTTTAGTGCTAGCTTTATCTGATAGTAATGTCTGAATATCATCAAATCACCTGTCTGTGTCTCTAGATAACCAATACACCTGCATGTATGTAGAGACCTTGATTGATTGATGTAAACAAGCAAGCTTCACCAGACACTAAACCACTAACTACTAGGTTGACATACTCACTGCTTCCTCTCTCCAACCAACGGAAGAACAAAACAACAATTCCTGATGAAGGTTTTAAATTGATCCGATGATAATCCTTAATCAAGTGTAATCAGTCAGCATGCTCCCTCTCACACTGTGTGACTGTAATCATTGACTACGTACTGGGTAGGTAGTGCTCTAGAACCACTCACCAACCGCATTAAACCATACAGTTAAACTGAACAATAACCTCCCAGTAGTTTGCAATACTACTTGATGAGAGATCATGATGAGATTGACCTCTGACATGGGGTGTACCACTACTATTGTAGGGATGGTCTGTAGGGTCCTAGTGTTACCACTGATTATAAAGGCATTGAAGGTGGGAGGATCAAGTAAGATTAGAGCATTGTCTGATTGATAATAGAGTAATGATAGATAGCTTAGGGCGTATTAAAGATCCTTTATGTTCTAAGAAGGACCATTATTCTCCTCACAGTTATATGGGATACAATATACACTGTAGTTGAGAGACATTTTAACTGCTGCTGAGAACTGTAAGTAAATGTTATTTATTGGGATAGGCAAACGGTTTAAAAGATGAATTCAGTGGTAACCAGGATCAAAGAGAACAATCCAAGAGTACTTTGTGAAGCAAATGACGTCTTGAGAATCCACTGACCTTGCTTCTTAAATTTCAAAGTAAGACCCAAAGGAGAATACATGTACAATGATTAGAAAAAGAGAAAACCGGGTAATGTGAAAATAGAATCCGAATAGAAAACAGTATCTAGAGTTTACAGTGAGAATGCAAACATTCCAAATATAGAAAAGAAAAACACTTTGGTCTAGCAAGACACTGGTTGTCTGTCTTGCCTAAAGTAAGAAGCCATTTTCTGCTTGTCACACCTTGAATAAAAGACTTATCTTCCAACTGAAATACATGTAATAACTGGGAAGGAAGAGTGTGTATCCTGACCAATAGTCTTCAGCCAAGAAGACAGTATTGTAAGATGTTCATAATATTGCTACCTATCAACACCTTGATTGAAAGATTAATCTTCCAACTGAAATAGTGAGTCTATGACCAATAATGTAAAATGCTCGTTATTGCAAGGTAACATTTTGTTAATGCATATAGGTAGGCCCACATATGTTAAACATGGCCACTTTTCTCTAAACTTATTACTGTCAGTGTCACAATGTTAGCACCTTCTCTTTTACAAATAAAAGAGAAAGCTCAACCACTTTAAGTCCCTTTAATACCAGAGAATTCCATTTTACAATTCACACAAGACAAACAATACACAGCTAAATGGACAAGAAACATTCCTCATAAGGCTACCCCCCCCCCCCCCCCCCACAAATCTATTTCTGATATATAACGGACCATTTAGTTCTGATATACTACAGGCAAATCTTGAAGGTTAACAGCTTAAAACTATTAGCAAGAATTGATGGGACAAGTACACGGTAGAGCAAATAATGTACCCATGGAAGTAAGGGATTAAACAAGATATACCCTCTACAGTAGAAGCAGGGTAGAAGTAATGACGTGTATTTCCTGGAAAACAAACTCAACCCTTACAGGTAACTTATTTCACAACACATTACTGAAATGATCATGTACATAACCATAAGACAGACAAAGGTGTGAAATCACACGTCTTCCACTTTGCAGGTTCCTTGTCAAGAACATGTGTTTAAGATTTACTTTATGTAAAACGATTTCACAAAGCAGCCATTTTGTTTGTCTTTCATTCAATACCAACAGAGACTGGCTGATCTTGATTTGAGATGCTGTACTTGTGTAGGCCTACATGAATACTACAAGAATCACTTGCTGCGGTACACTTACTTGAACAGAAACAAGGTAATAAGGTAACAATGTATAACACTGCAGGCAGATCAGTAAATCAGTTGAGATCACAATTTGATATAGGGGTTCTGCAAAGAACGGTGCTTGTTAAATTAAATCTATAAATAGGTGTGGTCCTATAACGTGTGGACCTTTTAATTATTTAGTTTTTTGTGGTTAAAAGTTTGAATTTTGTTTCTTGTTGTAAAGCGCCTGGGAGCATTCTTAATGGATTTGGCGCTATATAAATGTTTTTATTATCATTATCATTATCATTATCATTATCATTATCATTATCATTATCATTATCATTATCATTATCATTATCATTATCATTATCATTATCATTATCATTATCATTATCATTATCATTATCATTATCATTATCATTATCATTATCATTATCATTATCATTATCATTATCATTATCATTATCATTATCATTATCATTATCATTATCATTATCATTATCATTATCATTATCATTATCATTCATTATCATTATCATTATCATTATCATTATCATTATCATTATCATTATCATTATCATTATCATTATCATTATCATTATCATTCATTATCATTATCATTATCATTATCATTATCATTATCATTATCATTATCATTATCATTATCATTATCATTATCATTATCATTATCATTATCATTATCATTATCATTATCATTATCATTATCATTATCATTATCATTATCATTATCATTATCATTATCATTATCATTATCATTATCATTATCATTATCATTATCATTATCATTATCATTATCATTATCATTATCATTATCATTATCATTATCATTATCATTATCATTATCATTATCATTATCATTATCATTATCATTATCATTATCATTATCATTATCATTATCATTATCATTATCATTATCATTATCATTATCTTTATCATTATCATTATCATTATCATTATCATTATCATTATCATTATCATTATCATTATCATTATCATTATCATTATCATTATCATTATCATTATCATTATCATTATCATTATCATTATCATTATCATTATCATTATCATTATCATTATCATTATCATTATCATTATCATTAGCATTATCATTATCATTATCATTATCATTATCATTATCATTATCATTATCATTATCATTATCATTATCATTATCATTATCATTATCATTATCATTATCATTTATCATTATCATTATCATTATCATTACATTATCATATCTTATCATTATCATTATCATTATCATTATCATTATCATTATTATTATTATTATTATTATTATTATTATTATTATTATTATTATTATTATTATTATTATTATTATTATTATTATTATTATTATTATTATTATTATTATTATTATTATTATTATTATTATTATTATTATTATGCTAAACAAAATCATGATTTTGTTGCGGTGGAAATTACTATGAGAGTCAAAAAAGTAAAACAGTTCATCAAAAAATCAGCTTGATTTCCCAACAGTTCAAATTGATGTACAGACTTAAGGCAGCCTTTATATACAGTTAATGAGATTTCTACTTAGTAGGCAGTCTGCATAAAACTAGCTGAAATCCTAAGCATTGCTCACTTATGTGTTGAGTAAACATACCGATGAGGTCTGCTGGTGACATAGCACACTTGATAGTTCGCTGCACTATGACCAAGACCTACCTAACCTTACAAAACACTGCTCAGTCCCTCCACAAAATATAGCCTCAAGATCTCCAGATCAAATACAAAGCGCCTAGTTTGACTCACAGAAATACAAAGTGTGCTGGAAAGTTGGTATTCTATTAGATGAAATACCCTCTCGTGGCTTCCAGTAAAACCACATATTACAAGCTGGGAAGTACCATGACTTGGGGAAACGGTGAATTGGATTAATGAATTATGAAGAAGTCTGCACTCTTGGTGGTTTCATTTAACTAGAGCAATGTTCCTTAGAGTTTGTATAGCTTCATTCTTACACTGAACTGTATTATAATAAATTTATGACAACATGTTTCTTTTTTAAATGGCACAAACAGTCTTGTACATGTATAATACAGTTTGATCCCCGCAAAAACATTCAAGTTGCTGGGGTCAACTTCCAACCTTGTTAATGGGTCAACAAAAGGTGTCACTTCTTAACTGAATTTGTATTAACAATTATTTTTAAAAGTTGGATTACATTATTCACCTCATTGTATCCTTTTAACTGAAGTCTGTGTTTCTGCACAGTATAAAGCAAAAAGCCATTTGTGTAAGAGAGCAGTGCAACAGACCACTGCAACTCGCAGACCTAATACCCCAAAGGGTAAATCAGAAAGGAAAGGATCCTCCATGTAATTGGTTTGAACCTGCCACAGTCTATCCACATCAAAATGTCGGCTGCTCAAATTTCCTTCAAGATTACAAATTAATAATGCACTATACATCTTAAGGCCAATAGAGGGCAGTATTGACATTTCTGGAATTAACTCAAAGTGGCTACAAATCCTAATAATGAAAGAAAGATCAGCTCTGATCATGATTAAGTTCCTTTTGTTTGATGGCAGACATCTTAAACAATAAATACAGCAGTACTGGAACCAATTTGAAGAAGTCATAGGCTTTCCTGTAAAGTCAGGCTCAGGTCAATCGGGTAGCATACTTTATAAACTCTATTTATTACCCCAATAATACATCGTATGGAGTTCACTAGAGAAAAAAAACTTGTTTTGAAATCAAACTGAATAAACATAAACTGCATTCTTGTTATCTCAGTTGAGTTGCCTGACAATAATTCAAAGTGTGATGTTTTGAAATGACCAGCCAGCTCAACTTGCCCTCTGGCATAAATCCAGGGAGGTTTTTTCCTCACATCAAGTCCAATCAAAACCATTCAAGTTTAGCCCTTGCACCTGTAGGTTCAAGGCTACTAGTGAGTTAAGAGTTACGGAGAGTACTATAGGGGCATAAACAGGGTCCCACCAAGTCAATTTCCGAAACTAAACCAGGGGAATTATACAGGAGTTAGTATTGTGGGGTGAGTGAATAAAGAAGTCAAACTACTTTACTAACCCAAGAAGAAATAGGTTTAAGACATTTCATCCTTGCTCTACCAATTTTTAGGGGTCAATTTAACCTTTTTCTTCTGTGCACTCTAGACTCTGTAAATGTTTTAGAGAAAAAACCAAAGTGGTTTCCAAAACAAATAAATAAATGGATTAACAAAATGGCTTCTTCTATTCACAAACAATCTGTTAACTAACTTGACATTTGTGTAAGAAATCTACAAATAGAAGTAGAAGTTGACCTACTCTGTTAAGTAAATCAAAAATGTCTGCTTGTTTTTAAAATTCAAAAGTTGAGGAAATAACTTGGCAAAAAGAAACTTCGGGATAAAAATGAACCCAGTTTCCATGGTTTCAGTAAAATGTCACAGACACCACTTATTATACTAAGAATAGAACTAATACAAAAATTACACAAGTTATCTCAAAAATGTAAATCTAAACAACATGAAACAGGAGTTTATAAATAAACAGATCTGAATAAACACTGATAGTGAGTTGGTGTGTCAGGAAGGCTTGAAACTTTTGCTTCCATGCTTCTGAATATTGAAAAAATATTAAAACAATCAGAAGTCATCTTGAAACAGTGACTTGGACCGAACAGATCAAGTACACAGCTATAGTATCTTTCTTTTTTTTGTACTCACATACCTGTTGTTCTAAATTCTGGACCCACTTCAAGCAGATTGTTTTCCTTATTTGCGTAATTTGATTTGTTTGTATTCCAACCTCTTCGGATTCAGACTGGAATCCTCAACTATAGAGAAAGAACTATTCTCCATGCTCCATGCTCCGATCTATAAACCAAGCAACAGACCATTCTCACAGGAGGTATTCCAAGGGACTGTAAATACTTCTTATCACACTAATGTGTTTATTTATTGCATATTATTTAACCAGGGTTGTCCCTCTGCTGTGGGGGTGTCAATGAACTGCATTTCCAGGGTTCTATAATTATCTGTTATCATCAGATTACCATTTGAATTTCATGATTTACAGAAGATTGAAGTATATCTCAGTCCTTGCTCTATGATCTCACCTATCATTGTAATAGTGTACAAACATCCTCAACCCTTAAAGTGTACAAACATCCTCAACCCTAAGAATTCAATGTAAAATGTAGAAAAGGAACCTGCGGAAAGGTGAGTAATGTTTTATGTTTAACTCTTGGTTGACTTCTTAATGCTGCAGGGGTTCTAATGATAATTGAGTTTCTAGAAACCTTGATTCAATAGGAGACTTTCCAACGCTAGGTGGCAGCAGACATACCGGGTAAATTTCCATTGTTTACGTAGTTCTGAACATGCGCATAATTCTGAGAACAATGGATTTACCCGGTACGTCTGCTGCCCTCTATCGTCCCAGAAAGTCTCCCATTATTGTTTTACTTCTATTTTCCCCCTTTTTCAATTGAACAAACTTTATATTATTTGTTTAAGTGTTAATATTTTGGGGTTTTTGTTTTGTTTTATATTGAAAGACATTAGTTCCTTTAAATGTGTCTTTGATTATGAAATTTAGAAAACCAAAATTAAATGAAGTTAATTGTAATGCTCAAAGCCATGGCACATAGTGGCTGAGCATTCTCATAGAAATAATTATTAAACATGACCCAAAAACTACTAGCTCCTTATGTAGAATTCTTAATTGCAAAGTAAAGCCACTTGAAAACAAAACTAAATACTCAAACGAACCTTATCTTTAAACTATTTTCAGAAGAAATTGTGTCAAGGTCATCAGAAAATTTCAATTTATTTTGATTTTTCTATACTACATCATCAAAGAAAAAGTCAAAGAACCTAATGTCTTTCTGCTTTCAATACAAAACAAGTATGCAAAAAACAACAATTGAAATATAAGTAAAATATATTATTCTTTAAGCCTTTCTACTGTATCAGTGTGCCATCCACTGTGGACTGAGAACTATTATAATGAATCCTTGGATGTTTCTTGACTCCATCCAATCCATTCCCTCATACCAGGTTCCATCCATGTAATGTACAACCCAGTAAAGCTCTTATCTATGTCCCATCCATTCCCTCATTCCAGGCTCCATCCATGTAATGTACAACCCAGTAAAGCTCTTATACATGTCCCATCCATTCCCTCATACCAGGCTCCATCCATGTAATGTACAACCCAGTAAAGCTCTTATAAATGTCCCATCCATTCCCTCATACCAGGCTCCATCCATGTAATGTACAACCCAGTAAAGCTCTTATACATGTCCCATCCATTCCCTCATACCAGGTTCCATCCATGTAATGTACAACCCAGTAAAGCTCTTATAAATGTCCCATCCATTCCCTCATACCAGGTTCCATCCATGTAATGTACAACCCAGTAAAGCTCTTATACATGTCCCATCCATTCCCTCATACCAGGTTCCATCCATGTAATGTACATGTGTACAACCCAGTAAAGCTCTTATACATGTCCCATCCATTCCCTCATACCAGGCTCCATCCATGTAATGTACAACCCAGTAAAGCTCTTATACATGTCCCATCCATTCCCTTATTCCAGGCTCCATCCATGTAATGTACAACCCAGTAAAGCTCTTATACATGTCCCATCCATTCCCTCATTCCAGGTTCCATCCATGTAATGTACAACCCAGTAAAGCTCTTATACATGTCCCATCCATTCCCTCATACCAGGTTCCATCCATGTAATGTACAACCCAGTAAAGCTCTTATCCATGTCCCATCCATTCCCTCATACCAGGCTCCATCCATGTAATGTACAACCCAGTAAAGCTCTTATACATGTCCCATCCATTCCCTCATACCAGGCTCCATCCATGTAATGTACAACCCAGTAAAGCTCTTATACATGTCCCATCCATTCCCTCATACCAGGCTCCATCCATGTAATGTACAACCCAGTAAAGCTCTTATACATGTCCCATCCATTCCCTCATACCAGGCTCCATCCATGTAATGTACAACCCAGTAAAGCTCTTATACATGTCCCATCCATTCCCTCATACCAGGTTCCATCCATGTAATGTACAACCCAGTAAAGCTCTTATACATGTCCCATCCATTCCCTCATACCAGGCTCCATCCATGTAATGTACAACCCAGTAAAGCTCTTATACATGTATCCTTGAGAACATAACACCTGGTACTGACATTGAATCTTATATGACAATACTAGCCAGAAATATGACATGAAATACCAATGGTGTATGCTTGAATGCGTTATGAGGACTGGCGGAAGCATGGTTCATATACCAAAGCATGCCTTCTAGCGTTGGCCCAATACGGCCTGTATGTCATTTCACTAACGGGCTCCAATTGCTTTTAACCAAAGCAGAATTGTGAGAGTTTATTGAATGATGCCATTTACACTGCGATATTGTTATTGATATAGGGTTAGCAGTGTGTTACCGGTCAGAGAGAACCAGGGGGGTTTAGGTTGCTCTTTATTATTATCAGACGTTGTTTCCATAAAGGCCTAAGGTGGATCTACTAAATAGGGTTCCGGTTTCATTGTGAAGGAGGAAAGAACCACAAAATAGCCAAAATTATATACCAGTCACTGCCGCAGGAAATCTCATATTCAACTATTTTTTTCTCTTTTATGAAAGATGATCGAACTGCTGCACATGTTCAAATTGGAAGAGGTGCCTAGACTAATGTAAAACACTTGGGAATAATAATAAAACTGAATATATCCCGGAAGGGAAGTGGTTTTTGCTTCTGGGTGTTAATTTAATTAAAAAAAAAAAAAACAATTATTGTAAATAATGAATCAAACTTGATGGAAAACCCATTATATAAAGTGTAATGTACTGAGGAATAGTCCTGTCTGCGTTATCAGTCAAGTGTTTAATCACTACCTCCATGGTTTATTGCACATATTTTTAGGCCAATATTGGCACTGTATTAAACTTCTTTATTATTGTTATTTACATTTAAAATTATTTCATTGACTGTAAATTCTCTCAGTAAAAAAAACAAAAAAACAATAACGATGTTTGAGCATGCTTTCTGTACAGGTTTTTGTATGCACTGTGGAAACTGGTTCATAATCCAAAATTCCACATTCATATGGGTGTATAGATTAATGATAGATTTACATAATTATCCACAATATTTCCCTCCACTACACAATACACATTCAGGCAATTTGTAATTTCCAGCTATGAAACACTAATTCAGCATTAGCGATTGGGACAGTAGTCACCTATACATAATCATGTATGCAAAGAGTCTACTTGATGGGTGAACCTTAGGAGCTGCACACCACGTACAGTGTGCTTGCACACATACTTGAGTACCATCCTACCGTATCCCTCGGTTGTCCATCAGGCGCATTGTGTTACAGGAAACATGCATTAAAGTCCTGTCCATTCAAACCCTTAAGATGTGGCTCTTCAAGACCAGTCAACGCACGAACTTACTTCCCTAGTCAGGGCCTTTAGGACACCAGTCAGGGCACAAACTTACTTCCCTATCAGGGCCTTTAGGACCAGTCATAGCACGGACTTACTGCCCCAAGGACCAGTCATAGCACCAACTTACTGCCACAGCAACTGGCAGTTGGAGAAATGAATTGCCCAATTCAGAGTAATTACTATGAAGGGGAAAATGATTTCATTTCAAAGGCCAACATCGGAAAACCTATATTCAAAGACATTGTTTAGATATTGATGTGGTGATCGATTTATCTACATCACAGTACATACATTGTATAATTAACAGTTTAACAAAATAAACTCCTGAAGAAGCCAATATGTGAGATGCTGTATGCCTACAATCTTGTTCCAAATCTCTATTCATATTTTTCTAAAATTGTATACAAAAGCCAAGCCTAAAGTGAGTTACTCTGAAGGGGAAAGCAGAAACAATAGTAAGTTATTGATTGCATGAATTCTTAAGGGAGTAAATCGACCCTGGAGCCCATGTACATACATCCATTAAGATCTCTAATTCATCTACAGACATCTTCGTACATACATCCCTTAAAGGCAGTGGACACTATCGGTAAATACTCAAAATAATGATTAGCATAAAACCTTAAACTCGGTAATGAGTAATGGGGAGAGGTTGATAGTATAAAACATTTTGAGAAACGGCTCCCTCTGATAAGCTTGGGCGATATCGATTTATTTTATTCACGATATATCGCCGACAATATATCGCGATATTCGATATAATCGCGATTAATTAAATTTGACATCATCAGTCTTCAAACTCCAAGTAAAAGTTGTAGAAGAGACAGTCATAGCATAAGAGAGGTGTTCTAATGACCTATTCATTTGGTTTTACTTCAAACCCATGGGGTGCAAGATGTCTGAGCTAGCAAATACATCGCGATATTTAATCGATATCGCGATATATCGCGATTATCGCGATATATCGCGATATTGCGCGATATATCGATATTTCGATTAAAACCAAATCCATCCGATATCGAAATCGTTTCCAAATTAATATCGCGGTATTCGATAATATCGTGATATCGCCCAAGCCTACCCTCTGAAGTAACGTAGTTTTTGACAAAGAAGTAATTTTCCACGAATTTGATTTCAAGACCTTAGATTTAGAATTTGAGGTCTCGAAATCAAGCATCTGAAGGGGTGTTTTCTCTTTCATTATTATCTCGCAACTTCAACCACCAATTGAGCTTAAATTTTCACAGGTTTGTTATTTTATGCATGTTGAGATACACCAAGTGAGAAGACTGGTCTTTGACAATTACCAATAGTGTCCAGTGTCTTTAAGATCTCTAGTTCATCTACATCTTCATCTCCCTCTCTTCTTATAGATTATAATCTTCTCCCTAAGGTAATACTACACACTCTGTGATTATTCCTGTTACAACACCATGCTTGATAGTTTTAAACCTCACCAAAGGGGACTCAATTAATCTCCATATGTTTAAAGCTCTCACTAAGGAATTCACAACTCTCTACCTGGACTCCCTCAAGATGTGTGTGTCTTAAAATACAATAAGAAAAGGACGGAGGCTTGAAATCAATCAATGGCGAGACAAATGCTGCCCAACAATCAGCTTTTAAATGTCAAACTACACCAACTTTATCAACTTTATGTATGGAAATCCACTTGATTCATTTAATGAAAGACAGGATTTGATGTCAAGATTTGCAGGAATCTTATTTCATCCTGGACTGCATTTTGTAAAATACCACATCCGTTGTCAATTTTCCTCACCAAACAAAACCTTGAAATGGCAGCAACTAGAGTTCCTTGAATTCTCTGATTATGTTGGAATGGTCATCTAAATGCAGAATGTAGCAACAAACAGGTGTGATCTTAGATTGGAAATTATACAAATGACTTGGTTATCAAGAAGAACAATTGAAATCAAATATTGTCCTTCAGAAGACAATGTATAATTCTGGTTAAAGACAACTTATCCAGAATGGACTGTCAAGTCAAAGTGCCTGAAGGATTGATGTTCACAGAAAAGCTCACTTCACTGCTTTCTTAGCTGCTAAATATTGGCCTGAGAAAACGACTTAGCTATAAGAGATATCCTTGCATTAGCACAAGGAATGGTCAAAGTTAGCCAGCACAAGTAATGGTCAAAGTTAGCCAGCACAGAGTGTTCAAGCTTCCAGTAGTTTTCTTTGCAGATCCTTGTATTTGATTGGAGGATTGTCTGTCACGTGATAGCAAATAAAAGTACCATTGCACGCTGAGTCACTCACTGTGCTTTTTCGTTCCATCCGAAAAGTACCATTGCACGCTGGCAGCGTGCAATGGTACTTTTCGGATGGAACGAAAAAGCTGAGTAAAAACATCACTGCGTGCGCGTGCCTTTGGTAACGCAGCAGGTGTTACTGCAAGGCATAAAAATTAGTAAAATTTGTAGCATTCGGCTTCTGCAATTAAAAATTTTAGGCCTACGCTTTGTTTTGAAAGTTGTATCTTTCAATCAAAATGACAAAGATCTACTTGGATGTTATATAAAACAAATAATGAATGTTTTTCATTCGTGCAATGGTGCGAATATGTTCATTCGTTGAAAGCTGGAATGTTCCATTCAACTCGGCTCCGCCTCGTTGAATAGAACATTCCATCTTTCAACTCATGAACATTATTCGCACCATTGCACTCATAAACATTCATTATGTGTATAATAATACACATGTGAAGTTTCATACTTCGGTCTTATTTTGCAGCACCATGAAACTGAACCAATGTCAGGCCACCCAGAGAGGGATTCAAACCCGGGTTGACATAAAAGACATTGAAAATACCACAATCACACTGACAAACATTGCTTGTTCTTTTAAACACATCTTCATATATTTCTATTATTTCTCAAGAATGTCAGTAGAACCCTTTTCTCACTTAATTCATTTCATGTCCAATAATATTCCTAATCTAGCATTTATGATGATTACATAAATAGCGGCGCTTAGCCTAGATACCAGGGAAGGCTATGATCCTTGATAAAATCTCAGTCGCCATCTGGCAGCCATTGATTCTAAAACGCTCAAGCATCACCTCTCTACCAATGATAAATTGACCACACTCGACCGACAAACTATGCTAGCAATGTCCACAGATGATATTAGTTTACCTGATTTGTTCTGGGGATAAACATTCCCAAGTGCAGTGAAACTAGAAGTGAATAGGAGTCTACGTTGCTATGACGGTTATGTTCTGGTAAAAACAGCCGCCCAAATCATCTTTATAGTCTGATAAAATCTTTATCAAATCTATTCACGTTGCTAACAAAGAGAACAAAGTGACATTATTGGTAAAAACTGTCATTATTAAATTAATGGACTTCTCATAAAAAGCTGTCAACGATCTGAATTAATGTTATACATTTTTAAGTTATATATACTTAATAACTACATAAGATCTGTATTCCAAACAATACATACCTGACTCAAACAAAGACTCAAATTAAGGGGTCTCATAAAACCGCTTTGTCCCAAACGGCATTTTCATGAATTTCTGTTGATGTTTGATTCTATAATTGTAAGCATAACGCAACCTTCTCATTATCCAGCCAATTTGATTGGATCTTCCCCATTGGCGCTCCATACCTTCATGGTCAACACTAAAAGGAAGCATCTTAGATTACACCTTGGGAGACCTACAGACACTCTTGGGTTAAACAAAACCATTTTCACTCAACTCCTGACAATTATTTCCATCACAACAGACATTTAAAAATTATGAAATTAACACCACAGCACTAGTATTACTAGCTACTGGTGTTATGCATAATGTGATCATATTTCACAGTCAATGATAAGTGTTCTTATGTGATTCACAACCCGTTGTATTCAGCCTGACACCTGGTCTCTGAAAGTGCATCGCTTTAATTAAAGGTGTCGTCAACTTATTTAAAAAATACATACAAAGTTTATAAGAGTCTAAAGATACGATGAGAGACATGACAGTTGATTTCTGATCAGGATTATGATTGTTAAATCCTCTAGAAGCCAATCATTTCTGTATAATCATCACCATATACCGCTAGAGGTGGCTAATATTACAGACTTTTTATTTCAGAGTATTAAAGAAAATGTCAACAAGAAATTGATAAATATGGTTTTGTTTTGTCAGTGTAGATTCTATGATAACTTGGAAAGCATTGGAAAATGTAACTTTTGTCGGCTAGCTTTTCTTCAACAAACTTGCAACTGCTTAGATGAGCATTTCTGTACAAGCCGCCTGTGCCTGCTTAGATGAGCATTTCTGTACAAGCCGCCTGTGCCTGCTTAGATGAGCATTTCTGTACAAGCCGCCTGTGCCTGCTTAGATGAGCATTTCTGTACAAGCCGCCTGTGCCTGCTTAGATGAGCATTTCTGTACAAGCCACCTGTGCCTGCTTAGATGAGCATTTCTGTACAAGCCGCCTGTGCCTGCTTAGATGAGCATTTCTGTACAAGCCGCCTGTGCCTGCTTAGATGAGCATTTCTGTACAAGCCGCCTGTGCCTGCTTAGATGAGCATTTCTGTACAAGCCGCCTGTGCCTGCTTAGATGAGCATTTCTGTACAAGCCGCCTGTGCCTGCTTAGATGAGCATTTCTGTACAAGCCGCCTGTGCCTGCTTAGATGAGCATTTTTGTACAAGCCGCCTGTGCCTGCTTAGATGAGCATTTCTGTACAAGCCGCCTGTGCCTGCTTAGATGAGCATTTCTGTACAAGCCGCCTGTGCCTGCTTAGATGAGCATTTCTGTACAAGCCGCCTGTGCCTGCTTAGATGAGCATTTCTGTACAAGCCGCCTGTGCCTGCTTAGATGAGCATTTCTGTACAAGCCGCCTGTGCCTGCTTAGATGAGCATTTCTGTACAAGCCGCCTGTGCCTGCTTAGATGAGCATTTCTGTACAAGCCGCCTGTGCCTGCTTAGATGAGCATTTCTGTACAAGCCGCCTGTGCCTGCTTAGATGAGCATTTCTGTACAAGCCGCCTGTGCCTGCTTAGATGAGCATTTCTGTACAAGCCGCCTGTGCCTGCTTAGATGAGCATTTCTGTACAAGCCGCCTGTGCCTGCTTAGATGAGCATTTCTGTACAAGCCGCCTGTGCCTGCTTAGATGAGCATTCTGTACAAGCCGCCTGTGCCTGCTTAGATGAGCATTTCTGTACAAGCCGCCTGTGCCTGCTTAGATGAGCATTTCTGTACAAGCCGCCTGTGCCTGCTTAGATGAGCATTTCTGTACAAGCCGCCTGTGCCTGCTTAGATGAGCATTTCTGTACAAGCCGCCTGTGCCTGCTTAGATGAGCATTTCTGTACAAGCCGCCTGTGCCTGCTTAGATGAGCATTTCTGTACAAGCCGCCTGTGCCTGCTTTGGTCTCTTCTTCTTCTTTCCTTTTATGGTACCCTGTTCCAATCTCACCAAAGATCATTGCCTAACATTGTAGATGGGTTTTCAGTCTCACCATAGATCATTGCCTAACATTGTAGATGGGTTTTCAGTCTCACCATAGATCATTGCCTAACATTGTAGATGGGTTTTCAGTCTCACCATAGATCATTGCCTAACATTGTAGATGGGTTTTCAGTCTCACCATAGATCATTGCCTAACATTGTAGATGGGTTTTCAGTCTCACCATAGATCATTGCCTAACATTGTAGATGGGTTTTCAGTCTCACCATAGATCATTGCCTAACATTGTAGATGGGTTTTCAGTCTCACCATAGATCATTGCCTAACATTGTAGATGGGTTTTCAGTCTCACCATAGATCATTGCCTAACATTGTAGATGGGTTTTCAGTCTCACCATAGATCATTGCCTAACATTGTAGATGGGTTTTCAGTCTCACCATAGATCATTGCCTAACATTGTAGATGGGTTTTCAGTCTCACCATAGATCATTGCCTAACATTGTAGATGGGTTTTCAGTCTCACCATAGATCACAGCATGTATATGTAGATGGATTTTCAGTCTCTTCCTTGGTTTTCTTTCCACAACTCATTCCCAATCAAGACCAGGTTATTTAAATAACTTGTAAAATGAGTTTCAAATATGCAAGATGTCTCCAAGTATGAAACACAGATGCTGTAATGAGATGTACATGTATATGTACATCATGTGCTAATGTACTCTTCCTTCAGAGTACAGAGAGTCTGATAATCCCATAGAGACTGAGGCACAACACATCATGCAACTATAATGGTTGATGTGTGTGTGCTATTATAGGCTGGAGGTTGGGATCAATAAGGATTCTTCATTTACGGCCCACCTTCAATTGTTTATACCTCCAGTCTGTCTAGGGTTGTGCTTAATCATCAACAGATGAAGGCTTGGTATTACAAATTGGATACGCTGCTCTCTTTTTTTCATCAATTAGTCAGTCTGGATTTTAATTTCATTCATCCATGGAAGGTCAAGGCCATTTTCAATTAATCAAGACTTCCATTCAATGTCAAGAGTGTTTATGACTTCCATTCAATGTCAAGAGTGTTTATGACTTCCATTCAATGTCAGAATGTTTATGACTTCCATTCAATGTCAGAATGTTTATGACTTCCATTCAATCAGAATGTTTATAGAGACAATCTAAATGAACATCAAGAATACCGGCAAATGTGTAGATTTTAAATAATTGAAAATTGTACAAAAGTCAACCACACCTAGCTGACGTCATTATCAGTCCAATCATACTTTTAGGCAATAGGACTTGCCAAACTTGTTGCACCAACTACATGCTCAGTATCGATTCTAATCATATCCCGACATACACGTAGGCCAATGTGTCATAACGTATCATCCAATATGCTTTAGTAATCATTCAGTTTTAAAAGTGGTCATAACACCAAGGTCCTTCCAGAATATAGAAGAGAGAAAAGAAAATATAGTATTATTCAATTACAATAGACACTTCAAAACTGTGAATGATAAATCACTACAACCTGTCCTTGACTCTAGTGTAGGTTATGGAACCATAGTAGAACCATATGAACCTTTGCAATGTGCAATGTCTAGTACAGGTCGACATAGTAAAGCTACTGCTGTCCAACAAAAAATATATGGTGGTTTTTTATTTCTTTTGTGCCAGATTTCTATTTTACAATGGCCTCCTATCGAACACACTAGATTTAACATGTCAATACAACTTTTAGTAACTTCTATTCCTACAGACAGGGTTGGTATCACAAACTCTGGTTCTTATATTTAGTACTGATGAAATCTCAATGAGGCCCATATCATGGAGGTTCGGGTGACTGGTTGAACCATGGTTGAACAGACATTCCAGGCAATGCAAAACCATCAACTCAATTCATATACATTTTATTTCTTGAAACAAGACTATCATGATTTTTGTTTTTCTGAAACCATAGTGACCAAATTAAAATTAACAATGAACATAACACAGTAGACTAGACTGTAAGCTTTAAAATAATTATAAAACAGCAAAGAGCAACGTAAAGTGCGGACAAGCAGAGAAGTTGGAGAAGGGGAAACGGGTTAAATATTCTAGTGCAAGTCAGACTCGCTCCCCTAAATAGCTACATGACACGTCCTGACCTGCATGTACATCCTACAAAACAATAAAGATTAATTCAGTTTGGTATTCTTCCATGTCAACTTAAATTCACTGTTTTCAATATATTTCCTTTTGTCATCATAACATAATCATCAAAGACATGATTTACCACTGATTTTGTTTTCCTTTTGAGCATTACCTTCAGTCATTTCCTTCGGTTATCAACAAACACACCAGTCTAATTAGCAATTACATGTAAGAGAAGGAAATATATCTTGGAATGATTGGAACCAGGATCAAGCTTACAAAACATCAGTTCCAGAAGAATAACCTAATCAGTTATAAACTTGTATCGTCATCAATCCATTTCATAACTTGAGTAGAGAATAACCTAATCAGTTATAAACTTGTATCGTCGTCAATCCATTTCATAACTTGAGAAGAAACAAATTAATACAATTCAATCCTAGTTGAGTTTCACTCCATCAAAGTTTGACAGAATCTCTCTCTAAATTTGACATCTGAGGATCCAACATTCTCCTAGACATTCAACCAATTTGTCCCAACCTGCAAAAGGTTAACTAGAAACAAGTCTGCTAATTCACTTTCAACACAACATAAACCTAATATACACATCCCCACTAAAGGGTTAGCCTATGGTTCAACTCATGTTCAACTTTGATAGAAAAAAGTACACTCCTTAAAGAGATCAATGGTTTCCCACGACCAAAGGTCAAACTGGGGTCAGACAGACCTCATCTCAAATTCAGACATTGGATGTCATGCCTTACAGTGACAGCGTTAGTCTAAACAGTTGACACCTAGAACAGAAATGAACTTGTTCAGTTCCAACTGCATCTCAATGCTAGGATCATGATATGAGAAGACTTCCTAATGTAGTAAAAACATTCATCTTGTTTTAAAGATTTAGTTTGAATGATAAACAACACAATAAATGTACCTGGTTTACTTGTACATCTTGCTTTGTTTTTACTCTTAAATGAGTTCAAATTAAACATTGTAAAACAATGAACATTTAATTGGTCAGTTCGATAAATCCTAATAATATTAACTACTTGGGTTCTCTTCAAACAAACAAAAGTTGCAGCCCTTCGCTGACATCAACCAGACATGTCTATTATTAGAAAGTAGAGAAGAGATTGAGTGAAGCTTATCAGCTCGTCCTCCCCATCCTCCTAATTGTACCCTCTTGCCTCCATCAGACTCAAGAGACTTTAAGATGAGCTCTATGTAACCAAGAAGGATAGTTCAGATCAACATCTTAAGTTTGTCTTGTTACTTCTTAATCAAACTGACAGTTTAAGTGAAGTGAGTTTGGACTGTTGCTCATTCTGAGCTACAGTAATGTCATCCAAACATGCTACTGTAGAACCCGTCCTCCCACTCGGTCTGTTTGTCAGAGTTTCCCAGTAAAATTTGACTTTTCACAAGCAGACAAATATTCTAAAATGTCACATGATGTACAACTTGGCACTTTTTTCTCCAACAAATTCCATTTTGGAAACTTGTTTATATTTATTTTATTGTAAAAATGACTGAGTTAAAATCTTTCTGGATTATTTATTTATTTCTTGTTAATTCACTCCATGTTTGAGATACTATTTTGGGTGATTTCTGTACGATGTATACATTTCACTGGAAGTCTGAACAATTTCTGAAATCTTTAAAATATTTAGGGACAAGTTTTCACCAAATATAATAAATATGACAAAGAACATTTTCTATCCTTGGTGGTTTTTTGGGCTGCAGAGTTTTCTCCTGACAAAATAATTGATTGGATGTCAGAGATGTTGGATAAATAGAATGCATGCAATTTAAGATGCATTACAGCAATCAGAGAGCCTGAGGTATACACCCTAAGGTATTGGATTGCAGTTAGGTTACTGTAGTCCAGACTAGAGTATGTCTACTTCTTGGTCATGTTGGTCATTACTGTCAGCAGAGAGCCATTTTAGGAACAGACAAATTATATCAGGAGCATTTGCCTGGGTACAATCTCAAGGATTACATATTGATTTTTAAATGATTGATTTAGTTCCCTCTTTACCTACATGTACAACATAATTATTAAGCTTGATTTAATTATCAATGATTATAGTTTGTGTTGTTGTAAATACAAGGTTTGAGGGATGGTCCCATAGGAATCTGATAGACTGGCTAGGCTGTATGAGAATAAACATTTAAAGTCACCTGGAAATAAACATTTTTTTCTTTCAAACATAAGAGTACATGCTTACGAACAATAAAACAATTTTTTTAGTAATTGTTTGTCACGATTTATATGTAAAAAAACCCCAAAAAACTCACGACTTGGTCCGTACATGTACTTTGCAATTGTGTTTACTCTACGCATTACAGGCAAAGTCTGCCTCGATTGACGTCACGAACAGCGCCCTCTCGGGTCGGGGTCTACTCTTAAATTTGTAAATAACATAAGAACTGATTTTTTAAAACCTTAGTTAACTGTTTATTCACATTCCACTCATCAAAATGTAAGACATGTGTTGGGTAGTAAACCTCAGATTGCTCAAATCTCGGACGGGGTGATCGTCTCTGTAATGGGCATTGTCTCGCAAAATGGCCGGGTGAGTTGCAGTTGTAACAGTTGCCTGCTCGAGGTGGCTGACTGTGACTGCTGTAGCGGTCTCTCGCCCCAAATGATTGCGGTGGTCTTGCTACCTACCTCACTGCTTCAACCACACGGTCAGACATCTCCCGGAACACCTGAAGTAAATCTTCTGAACAAGGAGCATTACTGTGTCCGAGATGGAGAGCTGAGTTGAAGATATCAGAGGGTCCTTTAGATTTGTCCCTGGCTTCCCTCTCGTCCCTCACGTTTTATGGCAAACCCTTGCTCAAACGTATCACGGCATGTGCTACGTATGTATGAGTCACCAAGTCCTTGAACTGCTCTGCCAATGTGGTGTCTGGACTTGAGTATAGCTTTCCATCATGTCGTGTAAGCCTCAAGAAACGCCTTTCAATGTCTAACGCATAGTCTCGGACACCTTCTCCATGCCTCTGTCGTCTCTCCAAAAACAATCGCTGGAGCTCTCCTGTCGCAAGTCTGTCCCCATATGATTCGAGAAGGAAATCTAGGACCTTGTTGATCTTTTTCTCTTCCGACAGCATGGCCTTAACTTCTGCTTTAGGGCCTCCACGCAAGTAGTCCAGTAGAAAGGGCCCCTTCTGATCTTGTGGTATGGAGTAACGCTGGAACGCATTACGGATACTGGTTACGAACTCCCGCACCTCTCCGACCTTTCCGCCAAACGGGGAAATTTTCCTTTCCGGTGCCATCACAAGTTGTGTTTGAGGTTTTGAAAGAAGCTTCACCAATTGCGACTGTATGTCTAGAAGTGCGTCATCTTTGGTTAGTGATGGAGTCACTTCCGAAAAAAGAGCCGAGTAGATACGGGCACCCCATCCACCTCGTGGGGGTTTAATCGTCTCTTTATGCGCAGGTACTACAACTTTAGCATCGTCATCAGAGTATAAGAGCCCCCGGGCTGTTGGATATTGGGACAGAAGAACTGAAAGGCGCAGTGGACCGTTTTCACTTTCAAGTGGGAATTGGTGTACAGACCCTACTCCTTGTACCTTCACATAATTTGCATATTATGCAATAGGAGAAATATATATCCACAGGTACTAAATGTTCCTGTATATTAAGCAATCACAATGTTGGAAACAATGGTTCAATAAAGTGATAAACAGTGAACAAATTCACTAATAACCCATCTTAATGACAAATAGAGAGCCACCAACTATCACTTAACTTCTAGGCTGTTCAATAAAAAATGCAGCCAATTTCAAAACATCAAGTTCTGACAGTGAATATAACAACTTTGTTATCCTTGGGTGGATTACCAACTGTCACTTAACTTCTAGGTTATTCAATAAAAACTGCAGCCAGTTTTAACAGTGAATATAAAAATGAAACAACAACTTTGTTTTCTAGAGTGGGTACCAATATTGCAGTTACATTACCAATTATAAGCCACGTCAATGCAGTAGTGACCAATATAGATTGTGAATAGATGACAGCACTGTAAATTTAAACGGGAACCAGAGAGCTATCAAAACATCCACAATCGAGATTGGTCCCCCTGATAAAATATTCACAACATACCTTAAGACAAATTAGCAATTGGAAATCTTTCTTTGACACTATTGTGTTCTCTAGTGTTCTGAACTCTGCTGATGAAGCTGAAACAACAGTTTTTGTACCCTACTGTCAAAATCTCCACTGCAGTGCACTGATGCACAGTCAAAATAACATTGTTCTACCTGTAGCGAACGAGCAGTAATTTCAAAGTGTTGTTCTCTTAGCCTCCGACGATATTAAACAGTTAAACAGAGATAACTCGTACGCTCATGGGACTATCGTTGATGTCTGAGAAAAACCCCTTCAATTCCAAGACAAATCATCAGCGATGTACAACTGAGAAAACATCCTGCCGACTACGCTTGTTGTAAGACATGTGTTGGGGTCCGAAGACTAATGTAGTGTGGGGGTCCAAAGCGGCTGCTAAATACTGGAAATGAAGTTTTAAAGACACACAGGTTCTGTTTTCTCTCCGCCAATGTAGTTGACCCTTTATTGAATTGCTGAGTGACCTAACCTGCACAATTGATATCTGATGAAGATTGTGCAGGCGGTCAATAAAATACACAAAGATACATTAATTAAACTCCTGCTTTAGTACGACAATAATTAGGACCTCTCAATATCAATTCATCTCTTAAAATCTCAATAGACACTAGACTCAGTTAACTGGGATATAATAATGGCACAGCAGTACTGGGCAATGGGGATATGAGACACAAACATACATCGTTGAGCGCCCAACTTCACTTACCCCATTTTCACACAGAAATAAACACCCATTCCCCCAATGTCCAACAGAGCCATTGCCATACATACATCCGTCCATACATAGCAACGTTAACATTAACTTCTCCATGTACCTGACTGCACGTGTATGTACCGCAACACAGCATAGCTTATAACGCTAACCAACGCACATGTATATCCTAAAGCGTCACCTCCAAATCTGTGACCCACACAAGTTTTCTAACTGTAAAATTACTCTTTTAAGTCAATGAAACTCCCAAAATCTACAACAGAATATGAATCTATGGATATTTGCGGATATAATGAAAATAACCATGAGTCAATAACATTGCATTATAATGATTAAATAAAAGGTTTAAAACTACGGATAAAGTTTGGCATGCTCACCTGATGAAGATTGTGCAGGCGGTGAGGAGCATGAGGGGGTCTCTAAACTTCAAAGGGCGCCACCCCGCATCCTCAGCGGAGAGAGAATAACTTTAATAACAATTAAACAATTGCTCCAATAATAAAGGAACAACTCCTCACAACCTTCCCCGCCTAGTAGTCATCGTCCCTTGATGACCAGGGGCATGGTCTAAGAATAATTTTATACTATAACAATTAAACAATGCTCCAATAATAACGGAACAACTACTCAAGAATAACTTTATACTATAACAATTAAACAATGCTCCAATAATAAAGGCACAACTCCTCACAACAACACATATATTAGTGACAAAAGCTTTATTTTGAAAAAATACCACTTCCAGGTGACTTTAAGTGTCATTTCCCATTCTCAGAATATAAAATGTAAAAATGTTGTATATTTCAAGAAATAGAAATTTATAAAAGTGTTGATCAACATATGTAATTTAATAAAAAGAACCTTTCCAACCAGATTGAGTATGTATTGCCTCTTTCAATGCGCCATTTAAATAATCGGTCACTTTTTGTTGTTTTCAAATGGCTCCTAATTTTTTGTAAAGTCTGGAAATATTTTACAAACAAACTAAGATAAGAAATAAATGATGGAAATAAACAAATAATTACTCAATTCAGAACAAGACTAACCTACCAGTGATTTCTTTAGAAGCAATAACAGGCCTACTACATGTCCATTGCAGTGAAGTCTAGCCGGGTAATTTGGATTGCACCAATTCAAGTGTTAAACTGCCTAACGTGATATATGACTGATTAGAGTGGTGCATATAGAGCAGTGATAGGGTAAGTATATGGGCCACCACGGTTTCTTTACAGGAAATTGAGTTTACACACTCCATTTTCCTCTGGCTGTATTTCGCATCTGAAATTGCTTTTTAGCAAACCAGGAATTTTGACATGTTGACCTTTCAATGGTCAATTTCAAGCTTGCCTGATTTAACAACTTTAATACTTTATGAAGTTACGGGAGCTTCATTTAAATCAAACTGAGGTAAAGTTAAATTGAAGGACAAAAGTTTAATCCTTTTTTTAATGCAATTTATTTGTTGGATAAAAAGGACTGTTCAGATAATGATATAAACGAGTACAAAACTCTCCTTGATGATGAAACGAGTACAAAACTCTCCTTGATGATGAAACGAGTACAAAACTCTCCTTGATGATGAAACGAGTACAAAACTCTCCTTGATGATGAAACAAGTACAAAACTCTCCTTGATGATGAAACGAGTACGAAACTCTCCTTGATGATGAAATGTTTAAATTAACAGTTTTTACTCAAACAATTGGGGAATGCTAAAAGTCAGAAATTATTTGGATTTTGAAAACATTGTTGTTGAAGTAATTTTTTGAAACCTTTTGTGGGTTGAAAGAGATCAGCCTTTTATAACACCTTGGATTAACACATATAGCTATAGGGAATGACTTGATTTTGTAAAACCGTGTCATAATAGAAGATTTCCTGGGTGAACTAACAATGTCACTTTAACTTTAAAGACTCTCTCTAAACGCTACATGGACACAGTGGCACACTCAACCGTGTAGAAAACGCTACATGGACACAGTGGCACACTCAACCGTGTAGATTTATACTTCCTGTTTGGTTCAAACTGCGGTTAGTTTGGGTCCCTCTGTAAAACCCATTTATTAAAGAGTGATTGTGTGGTTTACCTCCATTAAACAGAACCAAACAATTTTGCTCACGTTTTATCACTTTTGGCACTCTACAAAGAGTTAAACACAAATGCTTGGTGTTTAATATTGGAAACACAAAGTAGTAACATGCAATGCAACAACTCAAAATGAGAAAATAGATTCCTACTTTACAACCTGAATTTCTTTGCATCTGTGCATACTATTTTATTTCTACTGGTTTTGTGAGTGTATGTGCTTGTTTTGTGTTTTAACTTAAATTGTACTTCAGTCCTACACAATTGCAAAAGTAATGAAGAAAAGCATTTCCAGACAATTTACCAAATAAAACGGAGCCTTTTAAACTATTATTCATATCAGTAACTGATGTCTAATGTCTCGACTTCCGGTTACAGCTGCCTAAGAAAGGCTACTCATACAGAAACCTAAAATAGGAACAACAATAAAACCACAGACTCTTTGCTAAGGTTTTATAAATAAACACCTCCAGACTAAGTCATGTCTGAGGTCTTGCATTGTCATTGTACCTAATGACTTGACTTCCCCCTTGAAACTGTGACACACACTCACAACAGAAAACACAAACCTACTCTGCATGTTATCACTCATTTTTTAAAGCAATTTATGGAATACAAGTTTTTCCCTTCATATGTAACTTAAATTTAAGGGATGGTCATGTTGCTTTGGAGTAGAGAGGGCACAGCAGTAAAAGAACAAATAGACTTTTAAGTTTATTTGTTCTTTTAAAAATTGCTTTTTTAGTGGAGTGGGCATCTTCC
This sequence comes from Asterias rubens, assembly GCF_902459465.1. Lineage (NCBI taxonomy): Eukaryota > Metazoa > Echinodermata > Asteroidea > Forcipulatida > Asteriidae > Asterias > Asterias rubens. The sequence goes on along the minus strand of NC_047068.1, from coordinate 4,973,544 downwards.
TTTGCAAGTGTTTTGCAAATAAAGATGTATCCCTAAAAATGAATTTGAGTCTAAATGAAATAATAAACCTTGACCATTAATCTGTAACCAGTTTAAAGTTGCCTCAGGATTGAGTTAAAAACCACAAATTCACTCAGTATTATGAAGTAACTAAATTAAGATTCCAAATGTATTCTCAATAGGCAATTCTAACTATTGAGCTAGACAACCTAAACTTCAAAGATAATGTATTTGTACCTACCCCACTGCCAGTGTTTTTGCTTGCAAGTTCCAGGCATTTTGAGCACGTTGCTTCAGTAATAACCCACCACTAGCTTAAAAATCCAAGCTGTAATACAATACAGTTAGCCCAACACCAACGGAGACTTCAACATCCAAGATATGACAACCAGCATTCATGACTCCCCAGCTAAGTTTGCCGGCCGAGAGTCGCTATCAGATATATCTCCTCTTCCAGATCACTCCAAAGAATGAGAAGAATTTACCAGATGACGACCGACTACACTCTTTGTGACCTGACTGGAATATTTATAACTTGTAGCATCGTAACGTCAGTATCAACAGTGAAAAGGAATGCGACCCTACACTCCTAGTCTTTGCAATACAAGAATTAATATTGATGTTTAATGAAGCGAATGATGGATGAGCAGCGATGTGGAAGAACTCTCTATAAAATCAATGAATAGGCTGAGACAGAAGACTGTCTGGCACTGCAATGATACTTTATACACTCACCCAATATAGATACTAACACAAGTGGACAGATACAACCACAAGAGGGGGCTGTTCAGAGTTTTACAGAACTAAATAACAGAGATGTAACTTGTCCATGACCACAGGATGGCGCTGTTACGTTTATGTGAAGCTTCAATCTTAATTTATCAGCATTTTCTACACAGCAATTCTTTGATTGAAGATGTTAAATTCACTTAAACTATGAAAGATTAAATTTACTGTTATCGAAAAAGTGTCTACTTTATGAATGGAAGCCAACATACTGTACAAGAGTTGGGTACTCCTAGCAAGCTTTAACATACAATGTGGTAGTTGTAGACATGTATGTGAAAGATGAACTTTTAACAAGAACCAAAAACACTAACAAGATTTTTACTTTACCATGACTTCAACAACCTTCCAAACAGGGACACACTAACCCTAACACTAACCCTAACCCCCTAGACAAAACCTTATTCTTTCCAGAAGTTCTAGCCGCTTGCTCCTGTGGATCTAAACTGCTCCCCCTTCATCTGAAAATAATTGACCTTTAATAAATATGAATTGAAGAAATAAATTGTTTGACTTACTTGTGGAGACTGGTCTTGTTAGAAGCTCAACATATGAAGATGGGAAGAATCCGATGCACTCATTGTTGGCTTTAGTTATAGATCCCTTCCAATTACCATCTTGGTTCCGCTCAAGTATCTAAAACAGAAGACAAATAAAAAATTAAACTATCTCAAAATTAACTCTCTATCTTTGGTTATAGCTCCCTTCCAATTACCATCTTGGTTCCGCTCAAGAATCTAAAACAGAAGACAAATAATAGATTAAAATATCTCAAGAGCTAAGTCCCTATCTTTGGTTATAATAGATCCCTTCCATTTACCATCAAGGTTCCAATAAAGAATCTAAAATAGAAGACAAATAATATATTAAACTCAAGAACTAAAGCCAGTTTGCCCATTGGACTTCTTTTGTTTGAAGTACCTCAACTTAAACATGGTAAACTGACCTCCTGTCAGCTTCTCAGGACCGTGGTGTAAACTAACAGGCGAAAAGAGGTCATGGAAGACTTATGCGTAGCCACGATAACTTAACAGGGCTGATAAAAAGTCCATTGGGAACAAGCATGCACTGTAAACGTACCACGTCCATGCTGTAAATCGCGATTTAAATGTTGCAGAATAGAAGTCCAGGTGGGATCACCAGGTGGGATCACAAGTCACACTAACTTTCCACCCGGCAGCAAAAGATAAAGTCCAATGAGAACAAGGCTTTCCTGCCTAGGCAATGCTCACAACTATTACTAAAAACTACACTCTAAACAGTAACATTTTAGACTGACTGGTGGTCAATTGGAACAGTTACGCACTGTAAAGTAAAGCTACCGTGACAACGCTACAGAACACTATGTAAATGTTGCAGAATAGAAGTCCAGGGGGGGAACATACGGTAGAGTTTCCCACTAACTTTCCACCCGGCAGCAGAAGATAAAGTCCAATGGGAACAAGGCTTTCCTGCCTAGGCAATGCTCACAACTATTACTAAAAACTACACTCTAAACAGTAACATTTTAGACTGACTAGTGGTCAATTTGAACAGTTACGCACTGTAAAGCTACCGTGACAACGCTACAGAACACTATGTAAATGTTGCAGAATAGAAGTCCAGGGGGGGAACATACGGTAGAGTTTCACACTAACTTTCCACCCGGCAGCAGAAGATAAAGTCCAATGAGAACAAGGCTTTCCTGCCTAGCAATGCTCACAACTATTACTAAAAACTACACTCTAAACAGTAACATTTTAGACTGACTAGTGGTCAATTGGAACAGTTACGCACTGTAAAGCTACCGTGACAACGCTACAGAACACTATGTAAATGTTGCAGAATAGAAGTCCAGGGGGGGGAACATACGGTAGAGTTTCCCACTAACTTTCCACCCGGCAGCAGAAGATAAAGTCCAATGGGAACAAGGCTTTCCTGCCTAGGCAATGCTCACAACTATTACTAAAAACTACACTCTAAACAGTAACATTTTAGACTGACTAGTGGTCAATTGGAACAGTTACGCACTGTAAAGCTACCGTGACAACGCTACAGAACACTATGTAAATGTTGCAGAATAGAAGTCCAGGGGGGGAACATACGGTAGAGTTTCACACTAACTTTCCACCCGGCAGCAGAAGATAAAGTCCAATGAGAACAAGGCTTTCCTGCCTAGCAATGCTCACAACTATTACTAAAAACTACACTCTAAACAGTAACATTTTAGACTGACTAGTGGTCAATTGGAACAGTTACGCACTGTAAAGCTACCGTGACAACGCTACAGAACACTATGTAAATGTTGCAGAATAGAAGTCCAGGGGGGGGAACATACGGTAGAGTTTCCCACTAACTTTCCACCCGGCAGCAGAAGATAAAGTCCAATGGGAACAAGGCTTTCCTGCCTAGGCAATGCTCACAACTATTACTAAAAACTACACTCTAAACAGTAACATTTTAGACTGACTGGGGGTCAATTGGAACAGTTACGCACTGTAAAGCTACCGTGACAACGCTACAGAACACTATGTAAATGTTGCAGAATAGAAGTCCAGGGGGGGAACATACGGTAGAGTTTCCCACTAACTTTCCACCCGGCAGCAGAAGATAAAGTCCAATGGGAACAAGGCTTTCCTGCCTAGGCAATGCTCACAACTATTACTAAAAACTACACTCAAAACAGTAACATTTTAGACTGACTGGTGTTCTTCAACTTTACAACAGTAAGTGAATATCAAATGTCTATACCCTTGACAAGCTCTTCTTGATTTAAAACTATCTTTCAGAAATACGGGTAGGAGTAAAAGCATACTTCCCATACCTGCCAACCTTGAGGAATGAAAAAGAGTAATCAAGCAAAATCGAGCAAAATCATGTGATTCTTACAAAAAGTATGCACACTGAATGTGCACCCTTAAAAAAATTGGGGAAAAAAAAAACGTAAAACCGTTATCTGGATTTTGGGCAAGCACAACAACCGTTAAAAGGCTTTCAAAAATAAATGGCAGCGTAGACAAAACATTCACAGAAACATAGGCCACAATTCTAACATTGTCACAATGTGTTGTGCATCCTCATTTTTTAAGGTATTTTGTAGCTTTCCTTAGCGTAATTCCACAAGCGCGATGCGTCCTTGTTGGCCAGACTGCCATACTATTCTTGATTTAAAACTATCAATGTGTTGTGCATCCTCAATTTTTAAGGTATTTTGTAGCTTTCCTTAGCGTAATTCCACAAGCGCGATGCGTCCTTGTCGGCCAGACTGCCATATTATTTTATTATTTTACTTGTCGCACAAATACACGTCCACACACACACACACACAACCCATATATCGTACATGTACGTCGTGTGGGAAAACCATGTGCGCTAAAGTCTTGTCTCAAGGTGTTGGCTTTTTAGTAAAGCGCCCTCTCTTGGTACAATGGGTACAATGGAACAATGGCATTGAAGACATGTATAATGTACATCGCGCTAGACGAAAAACTAACAACATCGGCTCCGATGAAAGACCACACGGAGCATTTTACGCTCACATTAACGACAAATATACTGCTTGGAAAACAAGACGAATAACAAAATAAGACGGATAAATAATTGATACATCTTACTGTTCAAAATATTAATAAATCAATGTACTTAATTAACAATGTACATGATTTTGAGGAAAAACGTAATAAATGGTGAGTAATTCGTAATCCGTAACACAGCTCATATTTCCATAATGATTACGCCTAAATTAGAATGGTTGGCAGGTATGACTTCCTACAAATGCGAAACATTCGCAACAAATAGATAGAGCAGTTAATTTGTGTAAAACAAATGCAAAACAAATCCTGCAAAACATATGCTGCAAAAACGGCAATGTGACATCAAAATTCACTTTGCATTTGCAGGAAGTATGAAACTAGCTTTATGATGGAACTTGAACCTTACCGTAATGATATCCCCTGGTCTGAAAGACAGTGCAGATCGGTCATGAATGCGGCTATATTCCTGAAGCGCCCGCGCTTGAGATCCACCAATGGAGTCTAGTCAGTCAGAAAATACAAACAAAGATTGTCAGTTAACTTTAATGCTACACATATTAGTAGACCAGCCAAGGAGTAAAATTTTACTTTGGACGGCATAGTTTGTTAATGGCTGGCATCCATGCTAGATATATTGATCATGGTCCTGGGCAGACGAATAGGCCGGATGCCACCCTCAATTTTGAATTTTAAGGTCATTCCAGGGTCAAAAGGTCAAAAAAGGTCAAAAACTGTGTTTTCGGTCTTTTTAATCAATAATGATCTTTGTAGCTAGATCTACCCATAAAATGTATTTTCATCATCATGGTGACATCACAAGGCTGTCAAATGAAGAGTTAAACTTTAAATTTGTGCACAAACGTATAGTGAAATGAAACATAAAAGTGCGATTATCTCAAAAACTGTCCATTTGCGCATACCGAAGTTACATGTACTCCAGATCTTTCTTGGAACATTTATTCTGAAAATCAATGGTTCTGGTCAGTCGATAGACATCCCAGGCAGTTTTTAAAATCGTAATACTGAACAATTTTTGAAAGTTCGGGCAGGTGCGGGGGTGATCCTGAAACTAGCTTTTGCTAAAATGGGTTTATCGAGTAGTGCCATTGTTTAGTAATGTATAGCGTATAATTAACTACACAACGGAAGGCTATGGATGGTAACAACCAAAGCCAGTCATAAGAACTATTAATCAGGGACATTTCCATTTACTTATATCATGAATGGGTACAATTTGGGAATTTATACACCATATTGGGTCTTCCGTTGCCTAGCAACCGCCCTTTAGAGATATCTTTGAGATTCGTTACACAAATGAAAATAGGCCGCATTGGGAAACTTCCGCCACATTATAAAAGTAAATTGCGCCCAAAAATGTATGGTTGGGCTTGAAATGTCTCTCTGAATTTAAATTGTTTAACTGTTAGTAAAAAAAAGTGAGTTTCACTTGCAAACCATGTAGGTTATTACAAAATAAAAAATGTGACACCTCGGAAAGTGGCTTATAGTGTATCAAATAATATTTGTTTTAAATACCTTTTTGGTGAAGGTTTTTTCTGTAAATCACACAAAAAGTCAAAAGTCAGTGCTTTATATTTTACAAACACTGTCAAATTGTTCGCTTTTGGCAAGGATTTGTTTGACTTTTTCTAACTTGGGAGGTGGCCAAAAAGTAAAGTAAGAGTGAATAAACATAGCCTTAAAGGTCTACAGCTGTGTGTACACAATCGTCTGAATTTGCTAGTCTATTGGCCAGCCGGGTTGCTACAGTCAATTGCGTCACATCCACAAGCATATGTGCACTTAAGGTCCTTTCTGAAACAGCTGCATCTGCCCGTCTTGCACTTTGATTTGCAGCCACAGGAAACTAGTTCTAGACAGGCATCTGGGATAGGGGGTAGTCTTGTCCATACAGCTTCCAAGCATTCAGACACCTTCTTCCAAGCCGCAGTGTCGATAGGCGGGGAGACGTCTATGTGCTCTTTGTCAGCCTGCAACCATATCTTTGCCTGGTAGTTGGCACGTGCTGAGTGTAGTTCCAGTGCATCTCTTGTTGGGGGTAACATTTCCAGACCCTTATTTGCCTTGCCAAAGAGTTGGAGCCTAGAATTGTTGACGTTGGACTGCTCAGGAGTACCATCAGATGACACACAAACTGCTCAATTGACGCAAGTTCTCCATCACGCCCAATTCCCTTGACGAGTAGCGGTTGTTTTTCAAAGGTTTTCCAGCATGACTTCTTCCCGTGGCCAGTAAATGAGGAGGTTGTATCGCAGCCCGTTAGTGCGTGGAAGCTGAGAAAGTTGTCTCTCACAGGTTGTGAAAGTCACCCGTATATTGCATGTATTGGATAGCACTTCCTCTGTCTTGCAGTTCCGGAGATCATCCACACCTCAGCAGCTTTTGCAGCAACGAAGTGCAGAAGGAGGAGCATGACATCAGTATCTCTGCATACAACAAGAATTCTTCTATATCCTTCAGTGATCGCCTCACATGAATGGAGTATCAGCCTGGTGTCAGCCTCCTCGTGATTTCCTTGAAGTTTTACATTATCTCTCCTGTTAGACCTGGCGTCTGTCATATCAAGGAAACCGCCGCCTGTCACTATCTCGTGCCCTTCTGTAAGATCTTTTTCCAAGATGGCCTGAGACAGGAACTTGGCTAAATCAGCCTTGTTCTCACCCAGGGCAACAAATTGACTCCAAACCTGTGGAAGTGGGACATGAGGTCCATCGATGAGCTTACGAATCGGCCTTCTTTTCCCTGTGCGCTTGGATCGAGTTACTGCCTTGATTGAGCCCTCACCGATGTAACGGTCAAATACCACATCAACTCTTGTTGTATTACCTCCAAGGTATTTCGTCACGGTAGAAATGAATACAGCAGCGTAGTCACCAAATGTTTGGCATCCCTGAGGCTTTCCAAGAGCTTGGATAAGTGCATGACCATCTATCAGCACACAAGTCTTCATGTCTTTTTTTGGAACTTCCGGTGGTGTCTGTAGTCCTGACATTAAGATGTTGATTAGGTCCGCCTTTGGTGTCGAGTTCATCTCACCTCCAGCCTTGGCAAGAGACATCGGGATTGGAGAAAGCTCATGCTGCAGAATATTCTCCATTTCCAATGGTCGGCCCCCAGTGACAGCATTTAGTAATCTTTGGAGCAATTTTCTGTCAGCTTTGATGGTCTTATGTATATTCTGTTTTGTGGAAACGTTTGCCTTGTATAGGTCAGCAAATGTTTTTGAGTGATGTTTCGTCAGTTTGTCATGAAACCCAACAGTTTCTTCAATCAAACGTTGCTTCACGTTAGTAAGAACGCGCTGCTTCCCACGATCTTCAGCCGTTAGAAGATCGTTCATCACATCACTTGAGGCGGCGTCCCTGGTCGCAAGCGATACAAGAGGTATCTCTCTATCATCACTGTCAATATCGCCATCGTCCCCTGCAACCATGGTTGTGTGTTCTTGAAAAACATCATATCTTTTCAGCTGTGTGACAAGCTTCTTCACATCATCAACATCACGTTTTGTGCGGGATGGTAGACTATCAGAACGGGTGAAGACGGCCTCCACTCGTCATCTGTTATATTGAAGAGAGATCGTACGTCTTGAGTGATGGTTGATCGCTCTGACCAAGTGATGCAGAATTTGTCTCTTGCTTGATCGTTCCTTGTTATACCAATTATGCCATTTTGCATCTTGCATGTCTTGTTCATCCACTCAGTTGCTTGATCGGCAGGAACTTGGTTGAAGCGCCTTTTGGTCCTCTTGACGACAAAGTTCCCGTTTGTGAACTCAGTATGAACCTCTGGTGCTGTCGTTTCGAGGAGTTTCATATCCGCAAGAAAAACAGGTCCCCATCGGGCATAGTTAGTGTGATCGTAGATGGTAAGCCATGGCAGCATTGCTGAAAATGCTTCTAGATGAAGGGTCCAGTTGCCATCTCTCTGAGCCCTGATAAAGTCCAGCAGAATCTCCACCATCGCCATGTACGTAGACCACAGTCTGAAGTTTGGATTGTCAGAGTGATGCATGCTAAACTCCTTCAGGGAGTCTGTAATTGTGTTGCTGCTCATGAAACTCGAAATTCCGCCAACTGCCTCACAAAGTTCCGTTCTGTGGTTGTCGCCTTCCTCGTCGAACAGCTTAGCCACAGTTTTGGCAAGCTTTTACACAGATATACACATGCAATTGCAAATAATTTTAGCGATGGTAAGTTAAACAGTTTAAATAATGCTTTACAGGTGAGGGACATTTGTTCTAAAAAACTGTGCTTCACATAAACATTTTTGCGTAAAGTTTTACTGATGTATACATTTATGATATAATGGTATTAATAACTAATATTTCACTCTTATTGTACAAAATAAGTAATTTTAATGTTCAGCCTCAGACATACAAATTATTTTGCATTAACTTTATACCCAACAAAATTACAGGTGGAAGTTATGTGGCCCGTTTTCATTTATGAAACGAATCTCCTATATAGGTATGACTAAAGCATGGTTGCTAGGCAACAGAAGACCCTACATAGTGTCCAGAATTACCAAAATATACTCATTTATGATGTAAGTAAATAAAAATGTTCCGGAATAAATAGTTCTCATGACTGGCTTTGGTTGTTACCATCCATAGCCTTCCGTTGTGTAGTTCATTATACGCTATACATTACTGAACAATGACACTACTCAATAAACCAATTTTAGCAAAAGCTAGTTTCAGGATACCCCTCGCGCCTGCCCGAACTTTCCAAAATTGTTCAATATTACGATTTTAAAAACTGCCTGGGATGTCTATCGACTGATCAGAACCATTAATTTATAAAATAAAAGTTCCCAAAAAAATCTGGAGTACATGTAACTTTGATATGCGCAAATGGACAGTTTTTGAGATAATCGCACTTTTATGTTTCATTTCGCCATACATTTGTGCACAAAATGAAAGTTTTACTCTTCATTTGACAACCTTGTGATGTTACCATGATAATTAAAATACATTCTATGGATAGATCTATCTACATAGATCATTATTGATTAAAAATCCTGAAAACACAGATTTTGACCTTTTTTGACCTTTTGACCCCGGAATGACCTTAAAATTCAAAATTGAGGGTGGCATCCGGCCTATTCGTCTGCCAAAGGCCATGAACAATATATCTAGCATGGATGCCAGCCATTAACAAACTATGCCGTCCAAATTTTTTCTAGAGCTCTTTTTCGTGTTTGGCTGGTCTACTATATCAAAATGAAATAAGATAACATTAAATTAAATATAACCTGTGGTTCATTCACACTACAAATCTTTGTTTTTATCAAGCCTTAATTCAATGTTGCCCAAACTGAGTCTTGAATGAAGACTAAGGTGTTATTGTCTATGTATACATGTGGATTCTGGTGATTCTTGTCCAATCCTCACTCCCTGCAATGAAACCCATCCACGATCTATAAAGGTAGCTCTACATCATTGCATGCTGCCTTGGAATTCACCTTAACATAATTCTGTCCCACTCCCCAGCTTAGATATGTCAAGTTATGTCTATGTCCTCAAGCCAAATACATTTGAATGGATGTTAAAACCATGTGTCTGTAACTTGCAATGGTTGGAGTAGCGTAAAAACACAACATATGGCAACATCTAGTAGACATTCTTCAATCACAGTTGTCATCTGCAATTCTTTCCTTCAATTCTAACAACTGTTGACTGAAATGGAGCCTACTCAGTTGCTCTCCCTTCATCATTCAGGCCATCCCACCATCAGGCCATCCCACCATCAGGCCATCCCACCATCAGGCCATCCCACCATCAGGCCATCCCACCATCAGGCCATCCCACCATCAGGCCATCCCACCATCAGGCCATCCCACCATCAGGCCATCCCACCATCAGGCCATCCCACCATCAGGCCATCCCACCATCAGGCCATCCCACCATCAGGCCATCCCACCATCAGGCCATCCCACCATCAGGCCATCCCACCATCAGGCCATCCCACCATCAGGCCATCCCACCATCAGGCCATCCCACCATCAGGCCATCCCACCATCAGGCCATCCCACCATCAGGCCATCCCACCATCAGGCCATCCCACCATCAGGCCATCCCACCATCAGGCCATCCCACCATCAGGTCCAACTAGTGTCACTGTTAACCAGGTCGCTGTTTATAGGTAAATGATTTCATCACCACCCATAGGACCTCTCCTTGCCCCTATAGGGAGATGGTTCCTATGTGGTTCCTGATAGGAACAGATTGACATATTGAACCTGACTGAAGCAATTACTAGACTAAACAAATGATGTCAGAGGGAAATCAAGGAATCCACCTGTTCCTTGTTTAAATCAATTTATTAAGGTAAGAAAACACCTGTTATCAGAACTGATTCTAAACATAGTGTGCATTAGGATGAATGAGCAGGAATTCTCACATGAGATTCAATGGCTGTGGATGAATGAGCAGGAATTCTCACATGAGATTCAATGGCTGTGGATGAATGAACAGGAATTCTCACATGAGATTCAATGGCTGTGGATGAATGAGCAGGAGTTCTCACATGAGATTCAATGGCTGTGGATGAATGAGCAGGAATTCTCACATGAGATTCAATGGCTGTGGATGAATGAGCAGGAATTCTCACATGAGATTCAATGGCTGTGGATGAATGAGCAGGAATTCTCACATGAGATTCAATGGCTGTGGATGAATGAGCAGGAATTCTCACATGAGATTCAAAGGCTGTGGATGAATGAGCAGGAATTCTCACATGAGATTCAATGGCTGTGGATGAATGAGCAGGGATTCTCACATGAGATTCAATGGCTGTGGATGAATGAGCAGGAATTCTCACATGAGATTCAATGGCTGTGGATGAATGAGCAGGAATTCTCACATGAGATTCAATGGCTGTGGATGAATGAGCAGGAATTCTCACATGAGATTCAATGGCTGTGGATGAATGAGCAGGAATTCTCACATGAGATTCAATGGCTGTGGATGAATGAGCAGGAATTCTCACATGAGATTCAATGGCTGTGGATGAATGAGCAGGAATTCTCACATGAGATTCAATGGCTGTGGATGAATGAGCAGGAATTCTCACATGAGATTCAATGGCTCTTGGAACAACTCTGGCTTTCTAATCTGAGGAGCAGGTAAATTGGGGGAGGGGGGGTTGAGATTTGATCAACTTCGAATACAAATCAAATTGGTTGAATTCAAGATGCGTTATTCCAGTAAGTGTTTATCCAATTAATGAATCCACCAATTAAAGCATTCATTACTGCTGATCATTTTCCACATGACACAGGAGTATACCATCAAGGTACTAACCTCTATGAGGATACTGACAGGTTCTTCACTCATCCGTTTTAGATCAAATTTACAAATCATCTTTCTCCCAGTGCTAGCCATTCTTGCATCCCCTTTCCCAAAACATGAGGGGAAATATTCCCCAATTTGTACAAATAGTGCTCATCATTAGTTGGAGTCCGAGTCGCGGTGCTCTAAGATCAGGATTCGAAACCAGTCTGGAGTCCTTCAGCATTGAAATCATTTAATATCAGCCAGCTTCATAAACTCATGGTTTTACCAATCTTCATGAACCAATGCTATGTTTATTGAAGCAAACAATGTTACCTCTAAGCAAACAATGTTACCTCTAAGCAAACAATGTTACCTCTAAGCAAACAATGTTACCTCTAAGCAAACAATGTTACCTCTAAGCAAACAATGTCAACAATGTTACCTCTAAGCAAACAATGTTACCTCTAAGCAAACAATGTTACCTCTAAGCAAACAATGTTACCTCTAAGCAAACAATGTTACCTCTAAGCAAACAATGTAACCTCTAAGCAAACAATGTTACCTCTAAGCAAACAATGTTACCTCTAAGCAAACAATGTTACCTCTAAGCAAACAATGTCAACAATGTTACCTCTAAGCAAACAATGTTACTTCTAAGCAAACAATGTTACCTCTAAGCAAACAATGTTACCTCTAAGCAAACAATGTTACCTCTAAGCAAACAATGTTACCTCTAAGCAAACAATGTTACCTCTAAGCAAACAATGTTACCTCTAAGCAAACAATGTTACCTCTAAGCAAACAATGTTACCTCTAAGCAAACAATGTTACCTCTAAGCAAACAATGTTACCTCTAAGCAAACAATGTTACCTCTAAGCAAACAATGTTACCTCTAAGCAAACAATGTAACCTCTAAGCAAACAATGTTACCTCTAAGCAGTTGCTTGACTTCTTGAGCTGCTCGACTAGGAGTGAATTTATTGACGATATCAAGAGCCGTCTGACCATGAGAATTCTTCTTATGAACATCAATACCGCTCTGTAACATCACAAGAAACAATAACTTAATAACCCATAATACGGTTTTAAATAACTATAAATAAAATATAAATGACGCTTTCAAAATTTTGGGGTCAAATCTGCCAAAAGTTTACCTTTAATCAAAAATCTATTATGTCATAACATTTACTATTGTCAAGGCTCAATGGCTACTTTGTAAAATTTACTATATAAAATTGATTTTGTAACTTGGAAAAGAGTGAATTTTAAGTTTGATTGAGAAATGTTTCTGAAATGTGGACTATTTGAGAGTGTTCCCTTTTCTTAGCGCCTGCACTGTTGAATGTAGAATGACCTAAGTGTCTGTATTGGAGAAACAGAGAATGTCAACCTCTTTAGAAGTAGACTCAACAAGTTCTGTTTAAAGAAAGCTCTGGATCTTTTTTAGGTTAGTTTGCATTCAGATGTTTTACATTTTCTTTTTATTATTATTATTATTATTAATTATTACAATACAGTGCCTTGGGAATTGCTTTTAAATAGACTTGGCACAAATTATGTATACTTAGTATTTGTTGTTCCTTTCTCTGTTATTAACAATTATTGGGATGAACTCAAGTGAATGTCATCATTCTCAGGTTGGTTTATACTCACAGCTATAAGTAGCTTAACCACTTCTGATTTCCCTGCTAATGCTGCCTCATGTAGCGACGTTCCATTGGGTGTTTCTCTGTTTATATCGATGCCATATTCCAGTAAAACTCTATCAATAAAAAAGAGAGCAGTTTGTAAGGTTTTCTATTGGTAATTTTAAGGTGTCAAATTTCAGGCATAGGCTCTCTGGTGATAACCAGGGGCTATTTTTGATAGAATGTGTCAAAATTGTTCTTGACATGGGGAAAACAATATTCACCCATTCTTTCAGTTTATTCAACATGTAAGCATAAACAAACTTAGTACATTTTGGTAGGCAAGCAGTCATACTGTAGTCTATGACAGTTTCTTGCTTAGCAGTCTCATGAGCTAATGACGTTATCCCCTGGCTATTACCATGTTCCAGAAATATTGCAGGTGTCATATTTCAGTTATTGGTTCCATTAAGACAATTAGATGAAGTCAATAAAAGAAGTGATTAGTCCAACATGCTGTGTACATCTTGAGTTCTACATACATCTCCATTGTGATCACCACCCTGACTTTGCCCTGAGAATCTAGCTTTAAGCGTTGTTCTTTAGTACATTTTTTAATTTGAGACGCGGCACAATCTAGAAGTGGATTCAGCTCTAACCCAGTTCCACTGAACTGAAGGAGGTTATTGCTCTAGCCTCCCATAGGGTTTACTAGCCTCCAATAGGGTCTATGTTTCAAGCAAGAGCAACACAATAATGTCTCGTACAAGACAGCCCTGTCTCTCATTATTACATCTTCCACTCAATTAGAAGACAGTTTGTAAGATTTCACTACAATTCTCTAAGGAACAGTCTGAGCCAGGGTGAGGGGGAAAATGTTGCCAAATCCTTTCATGAAACACTTCCTTCAATGTATGGATCGGTTAAACAAAATTATGTGAATTTGGAATGTTATTAGTAAGGCTGATTTGTTAAAGGGCTAGGTCACTTGTCTTGACTGAAAACCTTTTGGTTTTTAGTCTTTTAGAATTTCTGAACATCCTTAAGAAGCAACAAAGTCAACATTAAGACAACCTAGTCTAGTCTCTAAATATTTTTACATGTTAAAGAATCTTTATTATTATATAAGTTATCCCACAAGCACAAGTGGAATACAGAAAAATATAACGCTTCTGCGACCCATATCCAACGAGGCCGATGTATTTATCTTCAAGCAAACTTGGCGCGTGACATAGAACACACAAGACACAGGTAGTGATATTAGCCGTGCAATATAGGTTTTTATCACCACTCCATTCTGCCAATCTGATTGGAGGATTAGCGCGTACTTGAAGATGATTATGATTATTATTAACTCAAACAAAGTTATCAAGTCCTTTAAGTAGCTGCTAACTGTCTTCAATAACTTCTACTTGCCATTTTTGTAAATCAATGGCTTAAATGTACCTTATTTGTAAAAAAAAAAAAATAAAAAAAAAAATGAAAACTAGATCCTAGTTTTCAGTCCCTAGTTTTCAGACTTGTATTTTTCATTACAAGTACAGGTATAATTTATATGATGGATTGAATAATTCGGACAAGCTTTGGTTTCAGGTTTCAAGACCCAGGGGAAATACAGCCCCCCTCTTCAGACAATCAGTAAATCCTTAAGATGGATATAGATTATTGTTGTCCCAGGGTAATGCTTGTCTAGAAAGGAATGAAGGATCATCTTTGAAGTAATGAGGCATCCGTCTTGAAGGAATGAGACATTGTCTTGAAGGAACAAGGTATCCGTCTTGAAGGAATGAGGCAACATCATCAGGCATTGAAGATACCCAGGCATCAGGTTACATTGATGAGATGTGATCACTAAGCACTGTAGGAATTCTACTTGAGGTAAAACAAAACAGTTGTTGGTCCAAGAAAAGGACACAGTGTGAGTTCATAAAGTAGCTCTATGGAACAAGAATTACTTTAACAAATCTTACATTATGTAGAAACAGCTCTATGGAACAAGAATCACTTTAACAAATCTTACATTATGTAGAAACAGCTCTATGGAACAAGAATCACTTGAACAAATCTACATTATGTAGAAACAGCTCTGTGGAACAAGAATTACTTTAACAAATCTTACATTATGTAGAAACAATTCTATCAAGTAGGCTGTAGTGATCTAAAATACTAAACTCTGAATCAAACTAAAAATAACAAGGTACAGGGATGGGAATTCTACAGTTAAATGTTTTTAAAAATTGTGTAAAATTGTATGTTACCGTGTAATTTCAAAGGTTTATACCAATAGTATATACTCAAGGGAAAAGATCCAGAGGCTAAACAGAGAATGGATTTCCTTAAAGAGGACTGTAGAACCATATACATGTATCTTACCTCCCTAGAAGCAAACTCTTTAAAAGCAAACTCCCTAGAAGCAAACAGGAAGGTATGACACCACATCATAGGTTGTGTAGAGAACATCATCCATACTGATGTATGTCTGACTTTCACATCAACCAACAACAGCCAGTATTCCTCAATTCTTCATGAAAGAGATTTTATTAATCATAGTTGACCTTGTCCCTTTAAAGACACTGGACACTATTGGTAATTGTCAAAGACCAGTCTTCTCACTTGGTGTATCTCAACATATGCATTAAATAACAAACCTGTGAACATTTGAGCTCAATTGGTAGTCGAAGTTGCGAGATAACTATGAAAGAAAAAACACCCTTGTCACACAAGTCATGTGCTTTCAGATGCTTGATTTCGAGACCTCAACAAAATTAAATTTGTGGAAAATTACTTCTTTCTCAAAAACTACATCACTTCAGAGGGAGCCATTTCTCACAATGTTTTATACTATCAACCTCTCCCTATTACTCATTACCAATTGAGGTTTTATGCTAATAATTATTTTGAGTATTTACCAATAGTGTCCACTGCCTTTAATATTGATAAGAAACACCCAAACTGCTACTCTACCATCTAGCAGTAAATGTAGAAGGATGACAGTCAAAGTCAAAGAACTTTTAAATCACATGATGAAACAATAATCCAAGTATGTGAATAACTTCCTTCAACACACTTCATCAATCTTAGTTTACTTCCTGAATCAATCACACTTTATATCAATTCCTGGTTATCAAAATATACTTGACATATATCCTTGAGTTGGTGTAATCAATTGTCAATCAGTTTCCTCTGATTGTTCCTCAAAGTACACTTTCCATATACTCGTAGCCAGTTGTGTCAACTATTACCCAATCATTTCCTATCATTGTTTCTTTTACCATTCTTAAGATAGAACTAAAAAGACACTCTGGACCCATCAGTCGTTGTAAGTCATTTGAGTCCTCAATTCTTGTCAAGCCACTTCAAAATAATTGGAAAAAACAAACCTAAATACACAAAGAAATTAATTAGCTTACACTCATCAAGTCCAGACTCCAGATGATCCAAGTGTGAGTCCAAGTCATCAAAGTTGTACATATAATTAGACTGGCATCTGAGTTGAGTCTGAGTAACTAGTACAGAGTTGAGTCTGAGTAACTAGTACAGAGTTGAGTCTGAGTAACTAGTACAGAGTTGAGTCTGAGTAACTAGTACAGAGTTGAGTCTGAGTAACTAGTACAGAGTTGAGTAACTAGTACAGCGCAGCTTTATAGACTGGCATCTGAGTTGAGTCTGAGTAACTAGTACAGCGCTGCTTTATAGACTGGCATCTGAGTTGAGTCTGAGTAACTAGTACAGCGCTGCTTTATAGACTGGCATCTGAGTTGAGTCTGAGTAACTAGTACAGCGCTGCTTTATAGACTGGCATCTGAGTTGAGTCTGAGTAACTAGTACAGAGTTGAGTCTGAGTAACTAGTACAGCGCTGCTTTAGTCGTCCTCCATGGTTTCAGTTATTGAGTTTCAACAATTTATTTAAATGTTTTGCTCTTAGATTTTTTGAAATGTCATACTATTGTTGCATTTTCATTTCATCATTTATGAAATTTAGACTTAACCACCTCTTGTTAGTATCATTCCAAAGTAGTTCCCGGAAAAGGGGGATATGGAGCATGATTTCCAGCACCTTTTGTCTCACTCTGTACTAGAGAAGCAAAGCGTTTCATGGTAGGTACACATGCCCAGGCACCTGAGCACACTACGCAATGGAATGTTAAGGTGGGTCAGGTCAGTCATCCAACTGTCAGCAAAAATAGGGCACTCACTCTGAAGTTGTTCTGGCCTTTAAAAACCATTCGCCACAGAACAGTCCAGAAACACTTGGCATATACGTCCTCCAACATGTTCAAATTTGTATCTACTCATACCAAATATGGAAAATCCTAAAAACCTATGACATTCTCATTTTTGTCTAGAGTTGAACCACATGAACTTCCTGGATGTTGCATTTTACAGGATTTACAGGTTGTCCACATCAACAAAATGGCACTCTAGATGTTTGGTCCGAAATGGGATAGTACATTGTATAGTTTCCATATATGGTCAGTTCACAACTTTACAAATCACTCATTTGACAAATCAAATGCCTGTGAAATATATCAACACTAATTAAACGGACAGTAAAATAACAAACAATGTTAGACTATTCCTTTAAGAGTTTATTTGCCTACTGTAGCATACTGAGAACGTTTTACCAGTACTTCCACTGCAGTAAGATATCCAATATGAACACATGTAGTCAATCAGTATTATGTGACTTGATGTGTATTAAATGGCAAAGTAAGTGGGAAGTATTCACTAACTACATGTACATCAACACCATGTAAATGACCATTGCATTACATACAGTGTTAATTGATTGGAGTAGACTCTAGTTCAGATATATCCAGCGGCATTCCTTATACACAATACATCAACACATGACAATTTACATCACAGCCTTTGGGCTGTACTTGATTCTTTCACACTCTGGCCACACTTCAAGAACTTACACAACTTTTTTCCTTCCTTTATTTATATGGGACAGAGTGTTGAAATGTCTGATGTAGGAAAATTAAACTTATCATTTTTATGAGAAGGGTGTCTAAAGGAAGTGTGGCTGCATCAAAACTGTTGGGTTTTTAGACTATGGGTGTGGGTTATAATAAGGTCAGAGCATGGAGGAAGAGCGACTATAGCATAAATTGTGAGGAAATCAACAGAGGGCAGTAGACATCCTGATAAGACATACTTAGCAAGTCATCAACCGGAGCATTTGGAGGGATTATTATGACTACTCAAGTAGCCATGAGGGAGTTCAGTCAAACCCATTACATGAAAGCAAACATGTAGAGTAGGCTGTGATAGCTCCTACAGCTAGCTGTGATAGCTCCCATAACTCTAGCTGCTGCTGCTCCCAGAGAGACTGGAAAGTACAAGAATCTCAAGAGTGTTTATTTGTAGACCTAGCCCTTAGATGTCAAGCCCTGCTCTATATGATGTGATTATAGTGGATTGGTTTGGATGCTAGGATAAACCTCTCAATCATTGCTTACAACAAACTTGAATAAACACTCACAATGCCAAGTCTCTTTACATCTCCATGGTTATATCATGGAGGAAGGAAGAGAAGGAGCTCGAACGAAGGGACTTCAAAAGCCGAACCCGTGGTACCGCGGTCGTTTAACGACACCTCGTAATCACCCATATACATTATACAAAGAATGGGCGACCTGGCGTGAGTTTGCAGGTGCGCACTTGATTCTTCACTCAACTTTGGTGTCGTATGTCGTATGGATATAATACAGGGAAAAAAACTTTTTTGAGACCTGATAAAACTTGTGTACACTTTCGCCTACCAAATCGAAGAGCACAATTGAATACCAACCACCCTCGTGTGCTAAAACCCAAATTTTTAACCACCGCTAGTGACAGGAAAGTCGAAAAAAAATGTAAAAATATGCCATGATATTTCCATGTAAACACCACAAACGGACAACCTCCCCTATCCCTTCGCCTCTCTACTTCCCAAAACAAATGATCGGTTCTTGATTCACAGTGTTTAGAAACAAGACAATAACAAAATGGTGCAGTTGTGCCTGCTGTGGTGTACAATGTTTAGTTTTGAATAAAGTTCTTAACAAACAACCAATCTTTATTGAATGTGAGAGTATTTTAACAGCAGGGGTAACGGTAAATACGCAATTGTAAAATGTCAACTCAACACAAACTGTCAAGTTCAAATTCCATACTGTGCTTGGAATTTCCAAAGTTCCTTATATAAATAAAAAGGTATTTACCTCATGAAGTCATATCATTTGGCCTGGTTTCCTTTTTAATTTCTTTATTTGACCCTCAAATAGTTTTGTTACATATATCACCATTTCCCACAAGAGGTGTGTTTTTTCACAAACGGCCTCAGATGACCTTACAAGTTGGGATTCCCACAAAATGTTTTATTGGCAGCGCTCTGGACCCAATTGTTCAATTCCACAGGCAGTAAATCTGAAATCATAATATGCCCTCGGTCAACTGTAAAATTGATGAATGTATGGTTGGTTGAAGGTCCATGTAGGGTGGCCGGTTATTGACAATTAACCTGCATGATCGAGACCGATGGGTCCAATGAAATAAATCTAGGTAGGGTTGTTTATCCTCCGATGATGAAACCCAGCCGTTGGATGCCAGTGGAATCAAGTCTCAATAGTTACTTGGTTGTAATTGTTGGGATGAATTTTAATAAGGTAAAAATGGGTATTCACATGGATCTTCATTTCTTTAGTGTGAATCCAAACCCATCATCTAAATTATGTTAGGAACCAATATGTTGTAATAAAATTCACCATGAAACTGTGACCCAAGATTGGACTGGTAAATGATGGTTCAAAACAAAGCACAAAACATAATCAGTAGGATGAAAAACTGAATCAAATGATTAGCTTCAGTAACAGTGCCATTCACAACTTCCTAATAATCTCCTACAATTCACAGAGTACCTCCCATTCCACTCAGAAAGTATCCTAACGCCTCCCACACTATTCACAATGTACCCTACAACCTCCATCCTAACTAAATTTATCCTAACCCGGTGAATGCCCTAGATTCATCTAAACCAACTCTTACTTCTCTCATAACAGTCAGAAAGTATCTTACAACCTCCCTCCTAACTAAATTGATGTGTCAAACTCCACCCATTTCTGAGTTCCCCTAACTCCACCCCCGGTCAATGCCCTAGATTCTAAACCAACATTCTCAAGATGTTTTATACAACATGAGCTTCTTTGAATCCTTCATTCATGCTTTGGTCTCCTCACATTACACCCTCCTCCCCATCCTCCTCCCCATCCTCCTCCCCATTCTCCACATTCTGACCATAGAGCAGTATCCCTAGAGTAGTCTACCCTTAGTAATGTCTAATGGGGGAAGATGTAACCCAAGACACTACCATGAAATACCAAACCCCCAACTCAGAATTCATTCAATTAAAGGGTTGTAACTATGGATAGGTTTGATGACATGTCACATCTACTGGGACAAGAACAAATTCAAACATCTATGAACATGTGTATAACAATGTCTTAATGATGTGTAGACTAGAGACCTGAATATGAGGTCTTCATATTTGGTAAATTCTGTTTTACCAACTGATAAGGAGAGGGTTATGACCAGAAGACTGTACTCTCTGTATCTTGTCACTGTCATGACTGTAGTCATTAGACAAAGTCAACACTTGATACCCTCAGTTTAGACTCAGCAGCGTACATGAATGTTTCCATCCTTAAAACTTGCTTTTAAAGACTAATCCGTCTTAACTTCCAAAGCTTTAATAAACTGCCTTTTGGATCAAGTGAATTGAAATGAATGCTTTCACAATAAAAGTTCACATTTTATGCATGAAAACATGTGTATCTAGAACTAGACAGAAAAGAGGCACTGAGTTAGACAACTGAAATCCTGTTGCAGTGTTGGTTTCCAGGTATTTCAGGAGGAAATTTCAGCCCACAATATGTGACTGGCACAATTGCTAACTCATTCTAAGCGTGCTTTCTTATAACTCCAACTATGACATTGCTTCATTGTTGATGCTTCATTGTTGATGCTTCATACAGAATTTGAAAAGTGAATGAAAAGTGTAGGAGTCAAAAGGTGAAATATTCCTGTCATTCCACTTCACTTAGACTTGATCCCAGTCTGGTCTTACAACAAGATTCCATCCACTTCACTTAGACTTGATCCCAGTCTGTTCTTACAACAAGATTCCATCCACTTCACTTAGACTTGATCCCAGTCTGGTCTTACAACAAGATTCCATCCACTTCACTTAGACTTGATCCCAGTCTGGTCTTACAACAAGATTCCATCCACTTCACTTAGACTTGATCCCAGTCTGGTCTTACAACAAGATTCCATCCACTTCACTTAGACTTGATCCCAGTCTGTTCTTACAACAAGATTCCATCCACTTCACTTAGACTTGATCCCAGTCTGGTCTTACAACACGATTCCATCCACTTCACTTAGACTTGATCCCAGTCTGGTCTTACAACAAGATTCCATCCACTTCACTTAGACTTGATCCCAGTCTGTTCTTACAAAAGATTCCATCCACTTCACTTAGACTTGATCCCAGTCTGGTCTTACAACAAGATTCCATCCACTTCACTTACACTTGATCCTAGTCTGTTCTTACAACAAGATTCCATCCACTTCACTTAGACTTGATCCCAGTCTGGTCTTACAACAAGATTCCATCCACTTCACTTAGACTTGATCCCAGTCTGGTCTTACAACAAGATTCCATCCACTTCACTTAGACTTGATCCCAGTCTGTTCTTACAAAAAGATTCCATCCACTTCACTTAGACTTGATCCCAGTCTGTTCTTACAACTAGGTCCAAGGTTCAAGCCGCCTAAATCAACTTGGTTTGATTTGTGAAAAGTAACATTGTAATTTGCTTTACTTTGGTAAGGGTTTTAAAAAAAGCTTTTTTTTTTAATACCCTCTACTTGGGTAATTTTAAGCAGTAACTCTTCATCTTTGTGTGGTTGTTTATTGTGTCATGATATTTAACTTGATGTCTAAGTAAAACTCAAATGCTACTTTTTTAATTTCAAACTTTTGTCAGTTTCCTTAAATGAGATAGTTGTCTGTATAATTAACAAAATATTGGTAAGAGAATATGCATTTGGATACTGTGAATATTTAGACAATTTTAACTATTTATGCAACTTCAAACCACACAAATAAATTAATTTAAAACTTCTTTAAATCTGAATGGACGTTTTAACTTTAAATTCTTCAAAATAAATCTTCAAAAACTGTATCTCTTCAATTTAGCATAGCAACTGTACATCCCGTTAATGTATTTAAATGCAAGTGTACTAAGTGGATTTCGGAATGTTATTGTATGGTTGAATGTACATAAAACATTAGATGTTATTTGATGATCTCCTACGCACACATGGCTAATTCAGTTACATGCACCTGCAGCGAGCGATGGTCCTTCCTAAACACAACTTCCAGGGTTTTATTCCAACCATCGCTGTTATGAATGGCCAACCTCACTATTTCTGGTTGTGTACATGAGGTTAAGAATCATCGCTGTTATGAATGGCCAACCTCACTATTTCTGGTTGTGTACATGAGGTTAAGAATCATCGCTGTTATGAATGGCCAACCTCACTATTTCTGGTTGTGTACATGAGGTTAAGAAGCATCGATGTTACGAATGGCCAACCTCACTATTTCTGGTTGTGTACATGAGGTTAGTCATGTATATATGTACACATTGTGCTACATAAATGCAAATTAAACCAATTCACTACAACATGAACTTGACACAGTTTTGTATTCTTGTTCTAGATTTGTAGATCTCTTCAAACTGCAGTAATAATTAGGTAGCCCACACAAGTCCCTTTAGATACATTCCATTATATAAACACACCTGTTGGTCTCGTCTTGAAAATTCACACCTGTTAACCAAGCACTCACTCAAACAATTCAAGCTACATACATATCTTCCTCATACACATATCTATTTGTAGGTTTTGATTGTATGGTATGCATAGTTTGTGACAACACCTACTACAGGTAACACCCATTTATAACACACAGGCAAAATAGCACACCACAATTCCTGTTAAAGTTGCCCCACCCACTTTGCCACTTTCTATACAGTTTGTTGGGGGTGTAGTGTCCCCCACGGGTCACCTCGGGGACCAGGGTACACCATGGGACAAATAGACCTGAACTTCAACTTGCCCTCTGTCAAGCAGCTATACAAACAAACCGTGATCCAAGGGTATAGTACGTGCTTTCCACTAGCCCCCATCAGAGTTTGCCTACAGGCTAAACACGCAACCAAAACCTTCATTTCATTAAGCATCAAGAAAGTCTGCTCAGCACAATTGAAATTCCTCCCAAAATGAATGTAAACTGTTTCATCATGGTTCCCTGTCACTGACTGTTTAACAAATACTATAGTCTCTAGGTAAAGATTTCTGCTTAAAAATTAAATCTGGTTCCTTGTTATAACCCTGTTTACAATCAAGTGAAGTTTGGCCATGAACCAGAAACACTCAATGAGGACCATTGAGGAAGCGACCTCTATGTGAAGACTAAGTGATTAATAGACAGTACTATGAGAACCAGTTTCTACCAGAGGGCTGCTGATGGCAATACACTGTACATACTAACCATCAAGAACTAGGAATCCACAGGCTTAATAATAGATTCTACAAAATGAATATCAGTCAAGATTTGCTCAATCAAAGAGCTACTGTATTGAGATTATGAGTAAGTCGTCTCATTTGAGAGTCTTCAAATTAAAAGGTAAACGAATAGGTTTTGGGGCCTACAGCCATTAGACTCAACGCTGCAACTTTCTTGGAGGGTTGGTATTCACAACCATAGCTCAACAAAGGATTAAAGCAATTGCACAAAAACGGTAAACAGTATTGTCCAAAGGCCCACACTTCGTGTATCACAACTTATACATCGATATATGGGTAAAACAAAAATTTATATTATTTATCCCGATGCAAATTTAACATAATAGCAACTATAAATATAAATATTAATAGTAATTTTGCGGGTACAACCATGGGTATAAACTCTTTTGAAGGAGTGGTGGCTCTGAAAAGAGCCGGTTTGGTCTCGACGTTTCGAACAGTATACTCTGCTCGTCTTATAGTTGTTCTTATTCTCCACTCCATGCAAAGCTTCAAACACCATTTACAAATTTAACATCTCTTTATATCGTTGCGGTACCCCCTGCCAAAACATAGGATTCGAACTGCCTCTAGCTACCGGGCAACCTCCGTAGTCTAGTTGGTAAGACACTGCTCTAGAATTGCAAGGGTCGTGGGTTCGAATCCCACCCGAGTAACATGCCTGTGATATTTTTTCACAGGACTCAGGAAAGTACTGAGTATACAGTGCTGACACACATCGGTGTATGGGTAAAACAAAAACTTATATAACTTATATATAAAATAACAAACCTGTGAAAACTTAGCTCAATCGGTCATCAGAGTCTGGAGGAAATAACGGGAAAACCCACCCTTGTTTCCGCACATTTCGCCGTGTCATGACATGTGTTTAAAATAAATCTGTTATTCTCGATATCGAGAATTTATCATTGTTTTAATGTTTTCTCAAAAAGTAAGTAAAGCATTTCATGGAATAATATTTCAAGGGAAGTCTTTCACCATTACCTTCTGTAAACCCTGTAAGTTATTTGTAAATCTGTGAACTTTTACATTCTTGTTCTGTTCAGAAAGTGTCCAATGGCTTTAACTATCTATCATTCAAACATCTACATTTCTCACATTAGGTCAGAACAGTTGTTATTAATTTGGCTTGACCTGTGGTTATGATTGTACCTATGGCAAGCATACAATGAATGCTGTGTATACTTTGGGGGGGGGGGGGGTTCTTCTGAACCTAAAACCTTTACACCTACAGAAACTCTATTTTTTGTGTTAACTAAATATTGCATCATCATTTTAAAATATTAATGCCAAATTGTGTAAATTGTCACAACTGCTGCATATTGATCAGAGCTATCAGCAGATTGGCTCTCCATGCTGTGTGGGAAGATAAACCTTCTATTACACAGCTGGTAAGTAATGATTTCTAATCAAAAAAGTTGATTGGTTGAAAGGATGGAAATTGTGTAAGATTGCCTACCAATAATGAATACAGTTGGTTTATAGCATTAACCATTTACAAACACATAAACTTTAGTTTGAGTGGTTGCCTTGTCTTTGGTGTATCTAAATCTTTGGTAGATACAATGACATAATAGCTTGGAGCATGGCTCCAAGCTTAGAGCCTCCTTCCTCCATGATACAACAGGTCCGATTTGATGAGATCAGGAATTCATCTTTAGAAGTTATTTAACAGTTGTGTGGTCAAACTGTTCAAACTGTGCTTAATTCCCAAACGATATCAGGGCATCATTAAACTTTGAGCAGGTTTTGTAGGAAAGAGCAGGATTATAACCTGCAGTTGGTAGGGTACCAGCATGTTAATCCGGAGATTGGATTTCTTTGTCAATACCTACATTAAGTTGGGTGGCACGGTTGGCTTGTGCGTAAAGCGCTCGCCTCTCACCAAGGTGACCCCGGTTCGATTCCCGGTCGGGGCCATATGTGAGTTGAGTTGTGCGTTGGTTCTCTGCTGTGCCACGAGGGTTTTCCAGACTATCCGGTTTTCCTCCCTCAGGAAAAAATCAAACACTTTCGATCTTGGCTATGCTCCGTGGTCATAATGGGTTGATGTGGCTGGCAGCTGAATGCGCCCTTGCATGCCTGCTTCTCGAACACGTTGTAGCCGCGTCCTTCGCAATTCAGCTCTTAGCTGCGAGTAAGGACGATTAGCCCCCCAAATTATTATTAAGTTAGCATGACTTTGATAATTACCTGAAATCAGAAAAGAATGCTGATAAATCTGATGGTTGTATAATATTACCTCATGACATCAATATGGCCATTCTTAGCTGCTAGATGAAGTGGTGTATGCATACTGACTCTAGTTCTAGAAGGAATATCAAGAAGAGCTGTACATTGGTTACTGTTCATCAAACGCTGGACGACTTTCAAACGACCAAACTCTGCCGCTAGATCAAGAGCTGTTTTGCCTTTTTTATTCTTTAAGACTGGATTGGCTTGATACTGAAGAAGACTCTCCACCTGAATAGTAAAGGAGTGGTGCAAAAAGAAATACAAATATTAGTTTTCAATAAAATGCCATTATATACTCTTGTTTTGACCCCTATAGAAATGTCAACGTTTACCTTTCATGCTTTTTTTAATTATGTGTTTTGGGTTTGTGTTTTTTTTTTTAAGACTTAAAGCCTGAGCCTGGGTACATTTTTTGTAACAAAGTAATAACTCTTAATAAATACTTTATTTCAAAAACATTGTTCTTATTGACACAGAAGTGAGAAAAATATGACCAACTAAAAAGACTGCGCTGTGAGGAATTTTCAGATTCTCTAAATACAATGAAACTGCAAACAACATGAACCAGTGTTTTTTTATGGGACTATTAATCATTAAAGAAGAAACAAGAGGAAATCAGCTATTCAGTTGAATACATGTAGCTGCATCCCTGATTTACATTTCTTGAAAACTACAGTCAATTGTATTTAATGTACTATTTTAACAAATTAATGCTCCCCAACCCCTTTGAAAAACTTCATCCGAAACCTACTCGGTCTTTATAATTATGAAATGTTGACACGGTGACCTAAAAGCTGAGGGAAATCAGCAGATGTTCAAATACAACAATCGGTAGGCCTATCTGTAGTGAATTCTTTAGAGTATTAAGCTGATGGCTTACTTATAGTGCTTTAACCTTACAGGATCTATGTTCAGTTTCAGCCATTGTTTTCAGCCTGATCACCAAACTCATAAACTTAACAACCAGAACTTTACAATACTAAAAACTGGTTAACTGCACTTTTTGTACCTTATATTTCTGCTGGGAGTTGTAAAAAAAACTGTTTATCCCGTAAAATAGACACATTGCTTCTATGTAGTGCACTATAGTACGTTATAACACACCTCTTGCTCGTTCTGTATTCTGGTTGGCTGAAACACGGTCACGTGGGATGAACTAATATAGGCTAGTGATCGCACGCGCGTGTTTTGCGGGAATAGTACCAGAGCGGGCAATAGTCTTTGAACATAGTGCCCGCGGTAACAGCTTGTTCCTACAATCTAGAAGATAAGAATAAATGTACTTTATGTACAGCCATGTTCCTCCATGGTAAACCCAAGAATAGTATAGCCAAGGCTGTGTATAGTTAATAGTAAATATGTTGGAAATGATGAAGGCACATCCTGGTGTGTATGACCTTTCAGAGGTCAAGCAGTCAGACTTCTCAACAGGTGCCTAATTATCTAACTAGGTCCTCAGGACTCTGGGCCTCAGGACTGGCTACAAATGGCCTCGTATTTATATATACAGGGGACATTTCTACACTTGCTTTTGGTGACTGGATTCTAAATAGAAACTGATGAAGTCTGTTCACCTGTTGTGAATATCACCATTGGGTTATATTGTAAATGATAGAACACTCTGAGTTGCAATAGTTTGTGTAATAAAGTAAGGGAGTACCAAAAAATGGTACAACTTTGTGTTTATCAAAAGATAATTTTATAACCCTGTGTATTTTGTTAAATGCTTTCTTCATCCCCATATCTGTAGTTTGCTTGATAGGATACAAAGCAGTTACAATGATTGATAACTCCTGTCTCGTTTTTTTTTTTCACAATGAAATACAAGAATTAACACCAAATATACAGGTGGCCACCTTCAATACAGATAATAAGATTGTCAGCCACGACAGTTTTATGACATTCCCTGTATAGCTATTCTCTTTGAGATGGACTGACTGTAGCTTGATGATGGTTTGTAAACACTTCTGTTTTTCCCTTTTAGAAGTAGCCTTTACACAGAACCAAAATAAACCATAAACCATCACTTCCAAGCAAACAGTTTTCTCCAATCTGAGCCAGTTGGCCTTGGGACATACTGATGTCATTGAAAGTTGTGAAATCTACCACCTAGTGCCTACCTCAAAGAAGTTTCTATATCTCTGCTATTTATTGTGTTTACTCCAGACCAGGTTTTAGCGACTGTGATAATACTAAGTGAATGACAACCAAAGCTACCTCAGTATTTCCTTAACAGTGATTGTCACACCTCTACTTTAAATTAATTAAAACTAGCAATGAAGTTACCACTACAAACAAAGTCATTTGTTAGGTATAGGGACAGGAAGAATAACTTCATGCAAATGTGAAAAGTATCACCTTTATTAAAGGCAGGGTCAATTTTCATTGAAGGCAGTGGACACTATTGGTAATTATCAATAATTATATTATGGTTATTAACTAGCCTTCACATTTGGTGTATCTCAACATAAGCATAAAATAACAAACTTGTGAAAATTTGAGCTCAATTGGTCATCGAACTTGCGAGATAGTAATGAAAGAAAAAAACGCCCTTGTCGCACGAAGTTGTGTGCGTTTAGATGGTTGATTTCAAGACCTCAAGTTCTAAATCTGAGGTCTCAAAATCAAATTCGTGGAAAATTACTTCTTTCTCGAAAAACTATGTCACTTCAGAGGGAGCTGTTTCTCACAACGTTTTATACCATCAACCTCTCCCCGTTACTTGTCACCAAGAAAGGTTTTATGCTAATAATTATTTTGAGTAGTTACCAATAGTGTCCACTGCCTTTGAGAGAACTGATTTATATGATGTTTAATTTCAATGGCTACCTACCACCATATGACTGCCATACTGGGATGCAAGATGTAGAGGTGTATCACTTTCAAGAGAACATTCATTAGGGGAAGAACCAAATTTCATGAGAAGAGAGACTGGTTGAAGCTTGCCTTGCCAAGCTGCATAGTGCAGTGGGCGCATTCCTGCAAGATTATATCACAAACAAAGTCAATCTATTAACGATCATGAATCTATATAAGAATGGTAAAACATTGCAAATAGTCAATACAACGGGGTCAATAATTATTCAAAACAAACAAGGGAACGGTCCATACAATGGTCAATACAAAAAGGCATAATAAGGAAGGAGGATCAGTACCCAGAATGCAGCCCTACATGAGGCCTCCCAGAATGCACGAGGCCTCCCAGCACTACATTTGTCAACACTCCTCCTTAAGCTCCTTCAACTATTCTAGCTCCAAGCTTTAACCATCCTGAACCCTCTGATAATACATCTTACAACTCCCTTCTATCTCACCTAAAGAGCACTCTTTAGTCTTGCTGATCCCCACTAATACTCCCTCAATACCCTCTTTGTATCCCAATCTGCTTCTAAATCTACAGAGGATTAAGTTTGATATAGTAGCACTGCATGTAGAATGGCAGGAGGATGAGCAACGTAAATTACAAGAATCCTTCCTGCCATCCATTCTAACTTCCTTTATACCTGACTAAAAACTAATTGGGTTTACATTTTATTATTTGAAAGGAAATGCATGTAAATATAGTTGTATTCAACATCTTTAACAATAAATTTGTTTTAATATAAATGCTAAAGTTGCACCGGGGATAAATACAATTATTTTTGTTTCATACCCTTAAGCCCCCTGTGAATGCAATACGAATGATGACGTCACGAATACGCAACGCATTTCGCAGTGGGTTGATTTAGGCTCAACTCTCTTGCGGAAATTGCAGCAAAGGGAGAGTTGTGACGTCAAATTCACATCAAATTCGCATCCCATTCACATTCACAGGAAGTGTGAACCAGGCTTTACGCCGATGTTTGTTAGCACTGTATACTCAAAGGTCTTGTTGGTAAGACATCTGCTCTAGAGTTGCAAAGGTCGTGGGTTACATTCCCACCAAAGTATTATGCCTGTGATTTTGTTTACAGAGCTCAGATACAGAGAACACACATCAGTGTAAAAATAAACTTACGTCCATCACTCCAATCTCTAATCAAGTACCAAGAGAATTAGTTTCTAAGTAGTTAGACCATGATGAAATGAATATTTTACAGATATCTGTGGTTATGATTTTATAACATGACCACACACATTAACTCCAGTGAACTGGTACATTGACCTAATTCAGTTACAAAGTGAAAAACGACAGTAGCCTTTGAAACGACAGAGAGTTCCCTCTGAGAGTACTAATACAGAGTGCATGTAGCTGCACTATACACTAAATAAAGTTACCACACATGTGTATTGGAAACTTACACCAGTAATAAATCAGATATTAATACACATATAAATCACTTTAGGGGCCACCTGCCTGACAGACTTCCTGTCAATGTAGGCTGATATTCCTTGCCTGTAGCACCATCCATTCAAGGCTATTGTGCTGTAAATCATACATTGTAGATACCAGACCTAGCAAAATATTATTGGAAGGCACAAAGTTTTATTGAAGAGGCCCACTTGTGTTTTGCAGACTATAATACATGAAATTCTAGGAATAATTTTACAGTACTAAGATGAGTGCTCCCCAGATCCCCATCAAACCATCTACAAGCCCCTCCCTCCCTCTTTATATCCAACTTGCACAACCATACTAACTACATGCCCTGTACATACATGAAACCAATGGGTGATCTCAGTAAAAAGCATTAAGATTGCACAAACCGGGTACATGTGAACCCCTTGAAAACAGAAAATAATGAACCATTATACAAGTATGAGAAAATAATACAACATCTGTGAAATAATCGTCTCAGTAAGTGCTTGAGAGGTCACATTTCATTTTATGGCTGTGTTCCCCTCAAAGTATGCAGTCAGTATAATCATGTGCATACAGAATCACACTCTAGACCCGAACCATTTCATCCTGACAAAATTAAAATCAAATTAAAGATACTGACTTAATTTGTAAAACTTTGTCACAAATCGGTTAGGTTGAGTGAAAATAAGTCCTTTTTTCCCTGGGCACCGAATCCCCGATAGACCTTATCTTTGTAGTTCCCACCAAGCACAAGATCCATATAGGAATGCATCCATTCAAACTCTTACAAGACCTAACCAGCAAACAGTCAATACTGCCAGCAGGGAGACTTGTGGTTTATCATGTTTGTGTAATGGAGTAATTCTTGTGACATATCAAATAAATGTAATGCTTGGATTCTGGCATTTCCTGCCACAGAGCAGGTTGATTTTAAAGGGATTAGCACCATAGCTCAAGAAGCCTGGAGCTTCATCAAGGTCTGAATTGCTTTCTGTTAAGAATAAAATCTATATTAATTAGGTTGCAAAGAATTATGAAAACTGATCAAACATGGTTATGGATCAAACATTTTTAATTTCTTTTGTTTGAAGAATGACAAATTTGTAACACAAGATTACAGCTTTTCTAAACGGGAAAAAAACCGACACATCGTTGCCTCCTAGCTATAAGGTCATTTATTGCAACTACATTGTCATTTTCCATTAATTTCATACTCTTATTAATCAAAAGGTCATTTAAGTATCTTGCTCAAGGACACATGTGTCACGACCGGCACCCGAACCCACACTCCAATGACTTAAGCGCCAGAACAACTGAGCCTGAAACATTCACCCTAGTGAGTCCCTTTGAAGCTCCAGAAACATTCACCCTAGTGAGTCCCTTTGAAGCTCCAGAAACATTCACCCTATGTGAGTCCCTTTGAAGCTCCAGAGACATTCACCTAGTGAGTCCCTTTGAAGCTCCAAAGACATTCACTCTAGTGAGTCCCTTTGAAGCTCCAGAGACATTCACCCTAGTGAGTCCCTTTGAAGCTTCAGAAACATTCACCTAGTGAGTCCCTTTGAAGCTTCAGAAACATTCACCCTAGTGAGTCCCTTTGAAGCTCCAGAGACATTCACCCTAGTGAGTCCCTTTGAAGCTTCAGGAACATTCACCCTAGTGAGTCCCTTTGAAGCTCCAGAAACATTCACCCTAGTGAGTCCCTTTGAAGCTCCAGAGACATTCACCCTAGTGAGTCCCTTTGAAGCTCCAGAAACATTCACCCTAGTGAGTTCCTTTGAAGCTCCAGAGACATTCACTTAGTGAGTCCCTTTGAAGCTCCAGAAACATTCACCCTAGTGAGTCCCTTTGAAGCTCCAGAAACATTCACCCTAGTGAGTCACTTTGAAGCTCCAGAAACATTCACCCTATGTGAGTCCCTTTGAAGTTTCAGAGACATTCACCTAGTGAGTCCCTTTGAAGCTCCAGAGACATTCACCTAGTGAGTCCCTTTGAAGCTCCAGAGACATTCATCTCTTTAATGATTCCCAGATTTTAACACCTGGTCACAAGCACAACTTGGTGCTGATTCGTAAAAAAATATTTTCAAGAAAGCCAAAATATGGAACAGGTGTTTGGTTCACCTTGGTACACCTCCATGGTATGTTCAGTTTCCACCTCCATGGTATGTTCAGTATGTACATGTACGATGTCCGTACGTGTGTGTTTTCCGGTTCCGTTCGTGCGCATGCGCGTATAGTCTTGGTGCATATTTGCTGGTTTTCCTTTCACACACAGCACAGCCAACTCACCGACAGCGCCTGCATAGCCTGCAACAAGAAACGTCTTGCATCAAGACTAGCGCGGACAACCGGTTATAAACACTGGTCATTATCAACGGTTTAACGTGACGCGCTCTCCACCAATAGGAATAGCGAAACTGTCTGAGGTATTTATGAATCTTATTTTAAAGTTCACAGTTTATGAATATTTGGTCTTGGGTTCCCACACAAACTGGAGGATTCTGATGGGGGCTAAAATGCCTAGATGTAGTCAATTAAGGTCACTAATTACTGACAGTCCAGACCTTCCTTTGGGGTTTATTCAGAAAAATGTGATTTACCTTTATTATCCTTGATATCAACATATATTTGGTTACATTCCAGCAAGGTAGCCATGATGCTACAGTTACTAATGAGAGCTGCATGATGGAGAGCAGAAAACCTGTATAAAACACACACAACAAAATAACACTGGTCAACATTTATTACATTTAGATCACATTGTCTGAACAAATTAATGTGTTAAATATTTCTTTTTCCTATGAAACAGCTCTAGGACATTAGACCTAGATTTTGTAACATAATCTATCAGCGCCTCCTCTTTCTCTCAATATGAAAAAAACCACATTGAGTAGACCTTGATTAAAAATCCTGCAACACAATCATTTCACACATGTGGAGTACGCATCCTTCACATTGCAAACACTCTCAGTGTGTTTCTGCCTGCACTTAGCATCATAAGCCATATTCTACATAAGACAATAATGATCAATTATTGTCCTGTCTGACGAGGGTAGACATTGATGTTAATGAGTATCAGACGGGATGTAAGAAAGGATGTCATTTTCCCCTAGGTCTGGAATATGATGGAGGCCCCTGTAAGGCTTGCAATTTATTTGGGAGGAAATCAGGACATTTTTTTCAACACCATTCCAAGTAATTAAAATGAAGTGTAAGTTAAATAATATTTCATGCTATTCATAAGAAACTTTTAAATGACAAACAAACATGGAGGCAATGATACAGAGCTTGAGACTCTCATAGGAATGTACATCAATACATAATTTGCTTCTCAGCAATGCTTGGATATAGAGAGAATGTTTTCATATCTTCAATATGTGTGTACATTGACAACTTGATAAATCATATATGGCACCCCTGCAGCCCTATATCAGTATGCAAAGCAATGTTGTTTATACACAAGCCCAAATCGATGATGTTACCTTGGGGATAACACTATAACAATATACTGAATGACCTGAATTGTTCACATAATGTGTGTATACATGAATCAATGAATGTGTCTAAAGTCATCAATACTATAGCCAGCAATGTGTGGTGCACTCTAGACCGTTCCCCCTAAGCACCGTTCTAGGACCAATCCCCACTATAGGACCATTACCCCTGAAGGCTTTGGGTGTTTCTAAAGACACCCCCCTAAGCACCTACTAGGACCAATCCCCCCTATAGGACTGTTACCCCGGTAGGCTTTGGGTGTTTCTAAAGACACCCCCCTAAGCACCTACTAGGACCAATCCCCCCTATAGGACCATTACCCCTGAAGGCTTTGGGTGTTTCTAAAGACACCCCCCTAAGCACCTACTAGGACCAATCCCCACTATAGGACCATTACCCCTGAAGGCTTTGGGTGTTTCTAAAGACACCCCCCTTAGCACCTACTAGGACCAATCCCACTATAGGACCATTACCCCTGAAGGCTTTGGGTGTTTCTAAAGACACCCCCTTAGCACCTACTAGGACCAATCCCACTATAGGACCATTACCCCTGAAGGCTTTGGGTGTTTCTAAAGACACCCCCCTCAGCACCTACTAGGACCAATCCCCCCTATAGGACCATTACCCCTGAAGGCTTTGGGTGTTTCTAAAGACACCCCCTTAAGCACCATACTAGGACCAATCCCCCCTATAGGACCGTTACCCCTGTAGGCTTTGGGTGTTTCTAAAGACACCCCCCTAAGCACCGTACTAGGACCAATCCCCCTTATAGGACCGTTACCCCTGAAGGCTTTGGGTGTTTCTAAAGACACCCCCCTAAGCACCGTACTAGGACCAATCCCCCCTATAGGACCGTTACCCCTGAAGGCTTTGGGTGTTTCTAAAGACACCCCCCTTAGCACCTACTAAGACCAATCTCCCCTATAGGACCGTTACCCCTGAAGGCTTTGGGTGTTTCTAAAGACACCCCCCTAAGCACCGTACTAGGACCAATCCCCCCTATAGGACCGTTACCCCCTGAAGGCTTTGGGTGTTTCTAAAGACACCCCCCTTAGCACCTACTAGGACCAATCCCCGTATAGGACTGTTACCCCTGTAGGCTTTGGGTGTTTCTAAAGACACCCCCCTTAGCACCTACTAGGACCAATCTCCCCTATAGGACCGTTACCCCTGAAGGCTTTGGGTGTTTCTAAAGACACCCCCCTAAGCACCTACTAGGACCAATCCCCACTATAGGACCGTTACCCCTGTAGGCTTTGGGTGTTTCTAAAGACACCCCCTAAGCACCGTACTAGGACCAATCCCCCGTATAGGACCATTACCCCTGTAGGCTTTGGATGTTTCTAAAGACACCCCCCTTAGCACCTACTAGGACCAATCTCCCCTATAGGACCGTTACCCCTATAGGCTTTGGGTGTTTCTAAAGACACCCCCCTGAGCACCTACTAGGACCAATCCCTCGTATAGGACCATTACCCCTGTAGGCTTTGGATGTTTCTAAAGACACCCCCCTAAGCACCGTACTAGGACCAATCCCCCCTATAGGACTGTTACCCCTGTAGGCTTTGGGTGTTTCTAAAGACACCCCCCTTAGCACCTACTAGGACCACTCCCCCCTATAGAACCGTTACCCCTGTAGGCTTTGGGTGTTTCTAAAGACACCCCCCTTAGCACCTACTAGGACCAATCCCCCCTATAGGACTGTTACCCCTGTAGGCTTTGGGTGTTTCTAAAGACACCCTATACACATGGAAGTCTAGCACAGTAGCCATAGCTGTAGCAAGAGCCACCAGTTCAGACATAGTCTATTACACACATGCATGTACTGGGCACAACATGACTTCACACACATATAATATTTTGTTCTGATGTATGTAGGCATACAAGGTGGTTTTTTTTAAGAAGTTTTAAAAGTAAGTGTTCAATATCTTAGTTTCTTAGTAAGGTAAGGGTGAAAACCAAATAGTATTCTTTATCCCCAATGCTAAATCTTAGTTTATTCTTATTGATTTCTTTTGACATTTATTGCTTCTTCATTGCTATGGTGTGTCTACTTCTTACACGGCTAACAATAATTAAAAAAAAATCAGAAATCTGACAAGACAGTACTATTATCAATTAGTTACTCTGATTAAAATCTAAACTAGCAAAAATAGGATTTATCATCATTAAGACATTCTAATGTTTTACTTCAAGAAGAAAATCACCCTTGTCCCATATTTTATGAAAGGCACGTACAAATTTGCTTTTAAGTTCTTACAATAAGAACTGTATCAAAGTGCCTGTGTAATGTAATCAATATCTAGGGTTTGTGTGTTCATCTGTCCATAATGTGAAATGTTAAAACACATACAATTTAATATCACTGCATATGTAAACACCTCCAAGATTCATTAAGTATCTAGCTGTTGATAAAGTGCAGCACAGACATTTAATGAGGGCAGGAATTGGGTTGAAATGTAACTCAGTGAATCTAAAGAACGCCTGCCTTTAGGCCTAGTATGTAAACAGAGACCTCTCCATCCAACATGTGATTATTACAACCAAACATTTTTAATTTCCTGTCTTTACGATAAAACCAATAATTATAAAAACCAACATTACTAAAAACCAGTTCTAATAGCAGATACAGCCAAGTGACAATTTGCACTAATTAGACGCTTAAAAGGGTGGCTGCAGTTTTTTGTTTTTTTATAATTTAAACGATTAAACAGGACTTTTTAAACCTGAAACATTTTTTATTATTTTTTATTAAATGCGCAAGTATTTTTAAAATGGTTTTCAAGAGATTAGGGGAACCCACCCCGCCCCTAAAAGGGGCATAAACGTGACGTCATGTCGGGAACCCGAGCCGTCGGGCCCCCTGGCTGTGTGCATATAGAGACGTGTGCACTGTGTGGCCTGGTACCTAGGCGCGTGTAGTTAGGGACCAGACTCTTTTTGCCTACGATATGTTTGAATTCCCGACGTGACGTCGATGGTAGGGGGGCGGTAACAATCCACAAAAGGGGGGGCATGACTTATTCGCTAATTACGCAAGTGAGATATGTCGAGGAAAAAGGAAAACACATTTTATTGAGGTTCAATACATATATCAGAAATAAATGACAGCAAAATTAACTGTTTTATTTTAATTCACTGCAGCATCCCTTTAAAGGTTGCCTTTTTTTCGATGCTACAAACAAAATGAACATCAAATGAAATATAATACATCCTACATACTGCAGATTTGATTAATGGGTCTAAATAGACAGTTCCAAAGTTAGCTAATGATGGTTCTTTTAAGCCTCCGTAGCTTGTCTTAAAGACATTATTTACTTTACATTTAGCCAATTGGACACCCGTTTCTTCCTCATAAACAAAGATTAGTATTGAGGCAAGCGAGCATGATTATCTCAGCCCTATAATGACAACTGGACACTAACTCCACCAACAAGAAAGCTTGTTTTAAACTTCAAGATCAATATATTTCTGTCTATCCAGCTTATAAGTTGACCAATGATAACTGTCTTGAGTCACAGAACGATACCCATAATTACATAAAACCCACAGTACATGAACGCCTCACAGGGACAAGAAACACCATTTTTTTTAAACTAATTTGATCTACCATACCATGGAGGAAAACCAACCATAGAGCAAGGACCAATGCTCAATAGCACTAAACATGTACATAAATACATATACATAAATACATGTACAGTCACTACATTCCAGTTCTTTTGTATCTCTTCAAACCACTAACCACACAACATACAATAGCAGGTGTCCCCCCATGTTACTTTCCCTAATTAGGGACAACATTATATAATCAAATCTTCAACAATAGACTACTGATAATAACTGTACACTCATCCACTTTCCCACTATAGTCCACTGACCATGGTCAACCATAGGACACAATGGGTTAAGAGCTTGTCTGGCTCCAGTGACCACACACTCAAAACCACATACATGTACAGTGTTGTACCATAGAGTGTAGTAGCAGACCATAGATAAAGGATTTTCTCCATGGTGGAAGTACCATAACTACCATGGAGGAAGATAGTACATGGCAGGACAGCTTCTGTACAAACTACAGATTCAAATATGTGGGGCCTAAGCTTACACTCAAAACCACATACATGTACAGTGTTGTACCATAGAGTGTAGTAGCAGACCATAGATAAAGGACTTTCTCCATGGTGGAAGTACCATAACTACCATGGAGGAAGATAGTACATGGCAGGACAGCTTCTGTATGAACTACAGATTCAAATATGTGGGGCCTAAGCTTACACTCAAAACCACATACATGTACAGTGTTGTACCATAGAGTGTAGTAGCAGACCATAGATAAAGGACTTTCTCCATGGTGGAAGTACCATAACTACCATGGAGGAAGATAGTACATGGCAGGACAGCTTCTGTATGAACTACAGATTCAAATATGTGGGGCCTAAGCTTACACTCAAAACCACATACATGTACAGTGTTGTACCATAGAGTGTAGTAGCAGACCATAGATAAAGGACTTTCTCCATGGTGGAAGTACCATAACTACCATGGAGGAAGATAGTACATGGCAGGACAGCTTCTGTACAAACTACAGATTCAAATATGTGGGGCCTAAGCTTTTGCCAGTTGTTTTTCCAAACATTTGTTTTAAAAAAAAACTAAAGGGCTACTTCTCTATGAAGCATTAAATTCTCTGTTTACAACTACAGATTATTAGGACAAATTTAAAGGGATAATTGATTTAATATTGCTCTTTGATGTCACGGTATTTTTTTTTAAACAAGGAGGAAGTAATTTCCTCCATGGTTAAAGCAAATGTTAAACAGCTACCTGAGCGGAATGTTTTCAACAGAAATTGTATTTTTACTAGTTTATAATGCTTGTTTATAAAAACAAAAAACACTTCTGCCGTTGAGAGCGGGCGTCAAAGGACAATGCCGCTGACGTCATTTGTGGGAGTTTGCTTTGTTATACTCCACGCTGCAACAAAGTGGCTTTATCTACTTATGACGTTTTGAGAGTGATTACGTAACGGGGCTTTTCGCAAATCTCGCAGAAAAGCTCTGGACAAGGGCATACAAAATGATTGTTTTTTTTACACAATTGAAACCTTTTTATAATCATATGACTCGATTTGTTTATTCATCGAAAACATTTTAAGTGGAATTCAGCAAAGTTCACGACTTGACATTTTCGTTCAAGCAGGTCTTTAAATTTGCAATGGCGTCTTTCTGCTCCTCAAAATTTGTGTGCTACTGTTTTTTTTAAAGAAAATGCAAGAAGAAAGCACTCAGTAATTATAATGTCGAGCCAGCCATTATGTGCATTTTGAGGTTGTTTCCAAACTGTATGCCAGAATCAAAGGTTATATATCAGCAAACATAACCTGGGTAGTAGACTCCACAGAAAACTAATTGATCTGCGATGCTGTACAACCTAATTTAGCTAAGTACTGCATGGGTGAAGAAGCGTATTTTCAATTTATTCTAAGAGCCACAACGGAATACTAATTTCACTTGCTCATATAGGGCTGTGCAACCTGATCGGTACAAATCATTACCACAAACAATTAATTATAAATGATATGGGTATTATTAGAAACTTCATCAAATGAAAAATGGGTAGTGTGTTCTTACTATTAACGTCCACCATTCTGACTGAATTTATTTGTATACATTTTTTTGGTAAATTGTAGAGAGCAATGGAATGGATGCGTCTACTTTTGGACTAAGATCAAGTTATGATAAATGACCTTATATTGCTTCTCTCCGACCAGGTTTACAAATGGGAACTTATAGTATTCTAAAAGAAAGTTTAATAGAAAGCTGAAGCACAAACACACAAGAAATGTGTATCTTACATAGACCGGGGGTGTTTAATATTATCCCATGGTTAACCTACTGCTGGTATTAGGCAAAATATATAGCAAAGCAACATAACACCCTTGCATTGTTTTCAATAAATACAAAGAGCTGATCATTATTCATTGCTATGACACATTACTGTTACAGCAACAAACATCAATACAACTGTGTACACACAGTATTCTCATTTCTAACTAACAGTTGTATTTCAGTCTCCAAGCCCATGTTGACATTATTATTTGCACATGAATGGGTCTCCGGCCCCCAAGAATGCTGAGTCCTCCAAATAGAAAAGAATTGAAACTACTCCGTCTTCTGTCAGACAAATCTCAAATGTATACAGACCTTTTGAAGGGGTTTACTTCAATTGCCAATCAGGGATCCAGAGGTCAACGCAGTAGGTTCCCACACTCTCAAAGGAGACTACTGGGCCCAAAAGTACAACATATTGCTAAGCACATAAAAGTATTGCTTAACGGAAACAGGTTACCAGCCAAAACTACTTTCAGTTTACATTGTTGTGACTGGTGCCCCACTAATTTTTGGCTTAGCAAAGAAATTTGTCAAGCAGTATTTTCTGCTTAACAGCTTTATGAAATTGGGTCCGGGGAGGAAGGGCTTGGGGTGGGGAATAATCATTTCAAACTACCATCATCTATCATCAAAATCTTTACCTGATGTAGAACAGATTTCTTCAGTAGGCAAAGGGTTATCAATTGAAAAATTCAAAATAAAAACATATCAGGACAAAAGTGAAGAGTCCCTAATCCTTACAGTAGTCACTATTTACTAACATCATGATATCTTGTTTGAACTTGTGATTTGCATTACAATGCAGGAAGGGTTTTAATCTTTTGTTCTTGTGAACTTTGACACTGACCTTTTCACTAGAATGAAACTTTGTTGCACAGAAATGAACTTAAGGCGTTGATTTCGCATTTGAATTTTTCTCCAAGCTCAGACGCAATACGAAATTCTTAAAGTATTTCTTAATGTATGTTTTGATAATAAATTGAGACTTTGAAGAAAACATCCTAAATGAGGAATACCGATCTGAGACGAGATCATCTTAATTCGATAAATAATATACATTAATTTTTCTGTTTATCCTGCAGAAACCCATCAGTGCAACGCTGTTTTCCTGGTTCCAACCAAGAACATTATGCTACTTATATATACTGAAATATTATACTTACTTTGTTTTAAAAAAAAAAATCATTTTTGAAATAAGAAGTAAATGAAGCCTACTAAAGGCAACAAGGAGAATATTTGATTGATCATAAATGTTTTAATGGTGCACCAAGTGAACACTACATAAAGTGCAAACACTCCAGTCCAAGCCCTTTGTTGTCGTCTAATGTTTCCCAAACAACCAAAACATCATCTGTTTGGCGTCCCATTGGCGGTTCATTATGAACCTTCAGACTTTGTAAAGTGCTAACTAGTAATATCACATCAATCTTATGTAAGCCCAGTAAGTAAACAGACAGTACAAGCATCTACCTCCATGGTGTACAAGCAACAACAATAAGACTGAGAATACAGGATGGTGAGATGACTAAAACACTAATGGATCAATGCTGACAGTTTCATTTGCGCTAAGTCTCTGTTGAGAAAGCTGAATAAATTGACATTGTCGCGTTCAAATGACTTTAATATGCTAGGATTGGGAACTCTACCTCAATGGACCTATCACACAAGGGGTGATCTACTGTTAAGCCCATTGAGGTACGCTGTATTTTCAATATGGTTTGATTTGATGGAACGGTTAATAAATAGGTATGGATATCCGTGTAGTGGGGATGCTTTGAAAGCAATCTCCCATAGTCAATTAAAAACTGGAAAGATACTGAGCTGCTTTCAGCTAACCAAAGTGTTACCCAATTGAGCTAAGACTAGACATAGATTGGAATTAGCTTTATACTTTGAAGACTGTTTGACATATTATTGGGTTTATTTTCTTGATCTCAAATAAATGGAGCCAAAGTGAGGCTGGTAGGGAAAATGGTCTGGTACCTTGTTGATCTTATGAGAATGAATATTCATCAAGCTAAGTGAATAGGGAATAGAAAAATACATGTAGCAGCTTATGAACATGGTGGCTTGGCCAAACTGAGGAGCTTTTACATACAGCAGATCTTTTTAAGCAGTATATTGTTCACTATGGCCCAGGTAAGCTTCATTGTCAACTGTTAGCACAGGTCCAATGCAGAGGATATGGCCTAAGGCCA
This sequence comes from Asterias rubens, assembly GCF_902459465.1. NCBI lineage: Eukaryota > Metazoa > Echinodermata > Asteroidea > Forcipulatida > Asteriidae > Asterias > Asterias rubens. The sequence continues at coordinate 4,931,569 of NC_047068.1, read as the reverse complement.
GGGTGCCTATTTGTTACAACCAGTGGGGGGAGGTATTGGATTTTTAAAGAAGCTTTGAATACAACTCCCCACCTACCGAAGGTACTTATTTTATTATTACAGACTAGTGTGACAGTTACCAAGTGACCAGCATTCAGTCCCTAGATGGTTGTTGATCACTTTGGAGGGTAGTAGAGGCACATGAAAGTACAGAGGGTAGTGATCTCCCCCTTATACCCCAACAGGGAGAGGAGGGCCTGATCAGAGTAAGAATATACCTCAGTTGAGGTAGTTTAGATGACAAGGACCCATCAGCAAAATCAGATTTGGACTAAATGACGCATGGGACACAATTTCCCCCAAGGCCTGTATTTTCAGCATCACTAAAACACCCTTATTCCTTTTAGGAGGCTGACAAATGTTTACACGATACCGTGCAGACACATTTTGCTAAAACTAATTTTGGCCACTTTGAGAATAATTGGTTGAGTAAGCCTGAAGATCCTAGTCCAAGGCACGTATCTGAAATGTCAACTGCAAGTTGTTTTCAGTTTTGCAGGATGTTGAACATCCATGCAGTGGTTCAGAAACAGACAGTGCTTTTAGGGCAGAGTTCTAGCATCAAAAAGATTTAGTTTTGACGAAACATGTCCATGTTTATGTATAAATTAGAGGGATGTGGCTTGTGGAAATTTCAAGCAAAAAATCATCCCCTTACAAGGAAATGTATTGCATTTTTACTGGGTGTCAGATTTATACACAATTAACTGGTTACGGTATAGAAAACAGAATAACTGTCTAGTTTTCAGCTAAATCAAGAAACCTTCAAGTAATTTCCAAAATAACCAAAGAACTGGAAAACTATGGAAAAACAATCCCTCAACAACTATTGACATGCTTGAGCCTGAAACTGCTAAACATACATATACATGGTGTACATTTAAAGTGTTGCAGAGTTTAGTTAACCATTATACACAAATTTACAGAGATAGAGGTCTGTTTCTAGTTTTCTTCCCCTAAACACCAAGCGTTGTGATCTTAGTTCTGCTTCAGGCATGTAACCTTTATACTAATAAACCTAACCAAAGATAAAGACACTGACTGTCCCTCAAGCAATATGTCCTAGAAACAGGCTGTATTACCAAACATTTTGGTCATGAGAAACATGTACTCTGGTGACGTTTGGCAACCCAATGATCTCCAGTCCAGTCCTATCTCACACTACGCACACCTACAGGCTTCCTCTGTATCTGGAACAGTCAAGTCATTCAAGATATATTGCAATGTAAATGCTTCGGTTTGATTTGTGCTATTATGACGGTATGAACAGTTTTACCATTCTGTTTCTGTGGAAGTTTTTTTCAGTTACAGCACTTTTGTTGTTAAAGGTATTGGAGTGACATTTTGTAAAGTCCAACTGTTCTGCTTCAAATAACCTTTATCTTTTTGTTTTCATTTCTTTTTAAATGCAACTTTCCAAGGCCAATTTCAATGGTGTTTCTCCCCCTTTAAGAAACAGCCAAACTAGTCTTGTCAGGAGGGTATGGTGTATGATTCCCCCACTACATAGAGACACAACAATCTCAAGTAGTCCCATCATGGAGGTAGCTCCTATTGACTCACATATCTCAACTACTGTTTCTATTAATCATCATCTGCAACTTCAAAATTGACTAAAAATTCCTCTTCAAATCGTCCCAAGACATCAAGATATTCCATTTAATTCAAGTTGAGAATTAGAGATTGGATTAATGTCCGACACGCTTTGACTCTTGAGCCTCCAGAATGGTGGAAATGGTTGCGATAATTGCATTGATCTAGTTGGATACATGTTTGTGTTGCTAGTTTTCCTCATGGACAGAGTGGATGCAGGAACTCAAAGAGTTAAGAAGTTGAAGTGTTGAGTGGTAAGATATTGATGGAAATAAATCAAATGTACTAGCGAATGGTACATTGGTACATCGCATCTTAAATTAGGAAATGGGTACACGTACATGGGTACATCAGACCTTGAAATTAGGAGTGGGTACAATGGGTACATCACACAGTGAGATCAGGAAATGGGTACATGGGTACATCAGACCTTGAAATTAGGAGATGGGTACAATGGGTACATCACACCGTGAGATCAGGAAATGGGTACAATTGGTACATCACACAGTGAGATCAGGAAATGGGTACATGGGTACATCACACAGTGAGATCAGGAAATGGGTACATGGGTACATCACACCGTGAGATCAGTAAATGGGTACATGGGTACATCAGACCTTGAAATTAGGAGATTGGTACATGAGTACATCACACCGTGAGATCAGGAAATGGGTACATGGGTACATCAGACCTTGAAATTAGGAGATTGGTACATGGGTACATCACACCGTGAGATCAGGAAATGGGTACATGGGTACATCAGACCTTGAAATTAGGAGATGAGTACATGAGTACATCACACCGTGAGATCAGGAAATGGGTACATGGGTACATCAGACCTTGAAATTAGGAGATGGGTACATGGGTACATCACACCGTGAGATCAGGAAATGGGTACATGGGTACATCAGACCTTGAAATTAGGAGATTGGTACATGGGTACATCACACAGTGAGATCAGGAAATGGGTACATGGGTACATCAGACCTTGAAATTAGGAGATGGGTACATGGGTACATCACGCCGTGAGATCAGGAAATGGGTACATGGGTACATCAGACCTTGAAATTGGGAGATGGGTACATGGGTACATCACACCGTGAGATCAGGAAATGGGTACATCAGACCTTGAAATTAGGAGATGGGTACAATGGGTACATCACACAGTGAGATCAGGAAATGGGTACATGGGTACATCAGACCTTGAAATTAGGAGATGGGTACAATGGGTACATCACACCGTGAGATCAGGAGATGGGTACATGGGTACATCAGACCTTGAAATTAGGAGATGGGTACAATGGGTACATCACACAGTGAGATCAGGAAATGGGTACATGGGTACATCAGACCTTTAAATTAGGAGATGGGTGCATGGGTACATCACACCGTGAGATCAGGAAATGGGTACATCAGACCTTGAAATTAGGAGATGGGTATATGGGTACATCAGACCATAAAATTGGGAGATGGGTACATGGGTACATCACACAGTGAGATCAGGAGATGGGTACATCAGACCTTGAAATTAGGAGATGGGTACATGGGTACATCACACCGTGAGATCAGGAAATGGGTACATGGGTACATCATACTGTGAAATTAGGGACTGGGTACAACATCACACCGTGAGATCAGGAAATGATAACTTGTACATTGGCACATCACTCCTTGAAATGTGTGCATGTGCACATTATCCCGTCAAATTAGGAAGTGAGATCAGGAAATGGGTACACGGGTACACCACATCTTGAAATTCGGAAATAGGTAAATGTACATGGGTACACCACACCTTGAAATTATGAGTGGGTACATGGGTACATCACACCGTGAGATCAGGAAATAGGTACATGTACATGGGTACACCACACCTTGAAATTAGGACTGGGTACATGGGTACATCACACCTTTGGTAACCCCGTTACCAAACAAGTTTCCTCAGTAACTTTTGGACCTCTGTAGCTACTTGAAACTAATTGAAACTCCTCACAGTATGCAGTGCTGCACCAGGACTTCATTATTGAAATGCCATTCCAGTCCCCCCTCTTTTGATGGATCATTTCAATTACACACACACTTACTCAACCTCAACATATACCAAGATGCTTTCAATTTCAAGTTATAAATCACTGCAGTTTACAAGGTACAATGTGTACATTCTGTAGATACATGTAACATTAGTCCTTCACTGCAGTTCAACTTGGTTGTTACTTTTTAAAGGCGGTGGAATAACCTTACTAATAAAGCCCTACTTCAAGATGGCAATTGTCAAACCAAATGCTAATGTCACAAATGAAGTATTATACAGAAACTAATGCAGAGCAAAGGTTTACATCCGACATAAAACACAGTAGATGAGGCATTCAGATTATTAAAAAATCAAGTTTTTAAAATACATTTGATGTACTCTATCTTTAAAAGACCACCAAACAGTTCTCTTTCACTCCATAGTGAGCAAACTCAAGTTCACCTGCTACATAAATTGTGATAATTGAGAGAGGAATGTGAATTGTGAAGATGTGATCATACCGTCTTGACTCCTGACAGATCCAAACATCCCACAGAGATGGTTCCTCCATCTGTTTACCATCCGTTGTAGTTTTCACAGCTGGGTTTAGAAGGGAGCTATGTGTTAGGGAAGACTGTTGGGTAGATGGGTAGATATAAGATACATGCCTAGGCTAATGATCAATGACTTGAGGCACAGTATGGGATGGTATTACTTTCACAGCCAGAGTGCGAGATGAAGAAAATGATGTTGTGGACTGAGAGAGGCTGAGAGAAGATGAGGGAGGCTGGGAGAGGCTTGGGCCAGAAGAGCAACATCCTGATAACATTTTAAATTGAATTGTGTGAAGAGATGGATATATATTGTGAAACTGTCACCATGTTTTACTCATAGGGTATACTGTAAACTAGTCCAATACAATGTACATAAATATTGAAGATTCATAACATCAATTTCAGGGGAAAAACACAAAATTAGGGATGACATGACCAGATCCCTTTTAACACTGATGTATGAGGGAGTGTGCAGGGTTCTCAAAAAGAATTTTTCACTCCGGACCCAAACTTTGCAAGTTGGCCAAAGTACATTGAGAGCCGAAAATCCTCACAATATTTCTACTTGATTTATATTTTAGTTTTAAAAGCTCTACAGTTTAACAACCCAGTGCATTTTAAAAGGTTTCAGATCTAAACTTGATCAGTCTCAATTTGCACATAATCCGCCTAACGCATCTGTGTGGAGAACCCCTGTCAATATACACGTGGACATGTATGCCTATCAGTGTATAGTTGCAGAATGCCGACATTCTGAGCCAGCTTCCCATTGCATAATGTTTGTTGAATTGAAGACAATTGGACTAACCTCAGCTTATGTTCAACCAAGTAGATGTGAATCCAAGGGCAAGTTTGCTAACCATACATTTACTTGGTTTGCATTCCCTGATAACAGACTCTTGTCTAGTCAACCAAGGTTGGGTCTCTAGTCAAACAACCCTTGACGTTTGCTCACTTTAACGATCAATCACAGTTTGTCTTCTTCAATTTGGAAGGAAAAAAGCAAAGACCATTATACTTGATTAGTTTGACTAGAGCTGGTTAAGTGTACTATTAGATGGTATGAGTAAACACTGATTCAGATCAACCGCTAGTCCACCATGCAGTCTATGATGAAAGTACATTGCCCATACATTACAAGCTGCCAGGTCTTGTACATGTTATCACTAATCTTGAAGTCCTGGCTCTTACACGCTCCTTATTCCATTCATCACACACAACCTTTCCAAGCAGTAATCAAAGTGCTTATTACATCATATCATCAACATGCCCACTCTTGTACAGCAGGTAGTTTCCAATACTACTTATTTAAGGTCCTGGATCATTTCCCTAGATATAAAGGCTCTACAAAAAATACAAGCAACAAATTTTCCCCAGTAATGAAAATTTCCAGCATGCTGTAAGGTCTGGTCTTACTTTCAACACCGTTTATCAAATCCATTGCTGGCGTGCCGTAAATGGGGCCTACAACTTTCCCCTGTACTAATGAAAATCCATTGCTGGCGTGCCGTAAATGGGGCCTACATCTTTCCCCTGTACTAATGAAAATCTGCCTTTATGTACATCTTACATACACAACTAAAAGCGACCTGCACACCGTTTTGGTCAACGGTTTACATCTGTTTGATATCTACAATATCAACATAAAGAGTGACAAGATTTGCTCCTTAGGTAAATGTAGTTACTTCAGAATTAGACAAACTCACAGAACGGTGGTAAATTGTTCATAAATGTACATGTATGATACCTGAAGGAGACATTCAATTTAATGAGATCATGCTAAACTTAGTTTGTGTCCTGAAAGTACAGCTTTGTGTTTTATTTGAACTGTGGAGCTAGTGCATGGACAGTGTGACAATGACTATGACAATGACCATGACAAAGTGTCCCTAATTAACACTGTTTATATAACAGCACCACTGCTAGTCCAATGTCAGCAAATTGATGGTAAGTTAAATTATTATCTTAAGTAACCTAGAACTTTTAGATAAAATACCAAACCCTATTTCAATTGCGCCACTCGCCAACATAAAGCTCAAAGCTGGCTTTCGTTGGTCACTATTGTCCATCAAACACAGCCCTTTTTATTAAAACAAGAACTTATGAATAGGGAACAATGCATTAAATATTGTTTAAACTGAAGTCAAAGAATCCATCACTTTCTTAACCGTTGGGTGAACTTTATTATTTGAAACAATTCAATTCAATTCAATTCAATTCAAGAATACATTTATTTCCATACACTCATAAAAGAATAACAACAGTTACATGTATTATGGAGTAAAGCAAAACATTTCTTTATAAGTAAGAGTAAACATGAATAAATAAATAGAGTACGGGGCCGTTTTGGTAAGCATAAGCTTGTAAAAAACAGATTCCACAAGTCCAAGTTCAGATCGTATAACAGAAATATGTTTGTTGTCTTTGCTCTACACACTTTGTTGTGCAATCACAGCTTAGTTTCCTAATGGCATGCGTAACTTCACTCAAAAGAAAAGAATGCATGTTATAAACTTGACCTATGGAACTGAGGCGCCTGTATTTTCTTTAGAATGCATCTAGTGTAATGTGGGTGAATATTGTACCTGGTATTCAAACAATGTGTTGTTTCCAATACAGAGACAAATTGTTGGTTTCCATGCCAAACAAAAGACAGGAATTTTTCCCAGACAATCTTGTCAGTAAAATTGTTTTAACTTGGCATTCTGGGTATTATTTAAACTACCTCAAGTGTTTTGTAATGTTATCCAAATGGCTCTCGTGGTTGTCGTTTAGATCATGGTTAGATTAGGGTAAAGCCACCGAGACTCTGCACAAACCTGACAGAATGGTCTGTAAAATAAAACAATTTGTTCAAATTGTGCATCCTTATATGAGTACACATAATGCATGCATTGCCCTAATAAAGTCATTTGCTTGTTGAATTTCTTCTCTTGTTAATTTTTTTATTTGATACAAAACATTTCCTTTTTGACATGTAAGTTTAATTGCATGCTTCTCATTTATCATTTTTATGAACCAAAAGTTATCATCAACAGTTATAACTGCACTTCTATTTTTAAAACCATTGACAATATTTAGATAACTAAAGCCCAGTTCATACTTTTGGCGAATTCGAATGCGATGCGAAATTTGACGTCACAGTACTGTTTTCGCAGCCAATGTTCCCAGTAGTTGAGCACTAATCACTGAACTCGAATTATTCCTTGCAAATGTGTGTGTTAAAATTCGTATCGCATTCCCATTCGCATTGCCAGGAAGTACTATAAGCTAGGCGTTAGTCCTTCTATAGTTGTATTCAACTTACAGGTATTACACAAGCAGTACTGTATAATTTGGCCCCCTACCTTAATGCTTTCCCACCCCATTTTACCAAAGATTAACCAAAAATTGACACCCTGGTATTTATTGTAAAGGATTAACTTGGGCTATAACGTTTGATTAACCCCTGATTGTTAAATATCACAACGCTCATTCTCACAGTCAAGAGTTCACTTATGGATCAAGTGACAGCAATTACCGGCTGATTTCCTACCAATCTATGCCTGATTTAACCCATCAAGATTGCTCCATTGCTGCTTCACATTCAACTCAATCCTGATTGGCTTTGCACAAAATCTACACTCAGTTTTTTTCAATAAACCCCACATTTCATTGCCCTGGTTTGGGGGCTCAACTTCAAGTGTGTTCCTTAAAGGTACAGCAGAGGCAAAGTACAGAATGAGCTGAATATTGTTGATTCTTAAAACACAGGTTTAAGTACAAGCTACACAGGATAACTAGATTAATTTAAAATATTTAAAATATTTTTAGTTACAGTTCCTTTAAAACCTCAGCACAAGCTCACAGCTACTTTTATAACCTTCAAAATTTAATAACAATCTTGAGATAGATTTTACAATGATATTACACGGCAGAGAAACCCATTACGTGTAAGCAGATATGGTCTGAGCTCCCTAGCTAGTGTCCATTATCTCAGCTCAACTGTAACAATTGTAAGTTTACTGTAGGAGTCTAGTGTAGGCAGTTTACTGTAGGTGTCTAGTGTAGGCCTATTAACCTAGATACAAACTAGTCTTAATAGAAGGCCTTGGTAATACTAGTCTTATCGGGCCAACTGTCCTACAAAATAGCTATTGCATTGCACCTTACTTCTCACTCACTCTAAAAACTGAAAAGGTCTTTATTTAGCACAGTTGAGCCATTTGAAGTCTATTTCCATTTCAATGTATCCACATCTTGGCTGATGGTAGTCACTATGCATTATTATTGCTACACTGTATGGCTCAGATGGTAGCTGAATCTTCTACTGGTAAAGATGCAAATTATTGAGACTGCACACACAACAAAGGGCACACTTTATGTACTGCATTTTTCACTGCAAAATTTACCCTAAACTGAAAATGGATCTACAAAGATTAATTTCAATATTTCAATATGAATAAACAAAACTGTTGGGTTTTCTCCAGAGAGGTGATGACTTTATTGAAGTCTTGGTCAGAGTTTGCCCAAAACCTTTTCAGAGTAGTCCCTGTAGAAACCCTCACCCCAATCCAAGAGATAGCACAATAACTTGTCTCATTGCCTCAGAGACATTAAATATTTGCACAAATAATATTTACTGGTACAGGTAGTTGGGTTGATATTAACCACAAGTGAGGAACTGGTATCTGCGATGTATAATTGGCTTGCTTTAGACTGTTGTAGCTCTTTACTACTTAAACACAATGCCATATCATCATAATTGGAGCTACCCACACAACCAACACCAATAGTCATATTATAAGCAAGAAGCCAAAGGTGTTATCAAGGATCAATGATGCCTACATAGATGCCGATCCGTCGTATTCTTCTAGTGAATGAGCGTGGCTATACCCTGTTCTAGTGAATGAGCCTTGCTATACCCTGTTCTAGTGAATGAGCCTTGCTATACCCTGTTCTAGTGAATAAGCCTTGCTATACCCTGTTCTAGTGAATGAGCCTTGCTATACCCTGTTCTAGTGAATGAGCCTTGCTATACCCTGTTCTAGTGAATAAGCCTTGCTATACCCTGTTCTAGTGAATGAGCCTTGCTATACCCTGTTCTAATGAATGAGCCTGGTTATATCCTGTTCTAGTGAATGAGCCAGGCTATACCCTGGAGAATATCGCCCAAGGGAGCTCATTGTCAAGCAATTTAGGATATCTGAGTCTGACTGATGAATATTGCGTGAAATGAACGCTCCATTTCTGAGATTAAGTTATGAATATTTGAGATGTTTGGGAGGGAGACAATTAGTTTTGTTGAGGGAATCGTTTACAGTTCAGATGAAGTGTGCATAAATATATTAACAAGTCCAGTGAGTATTACTATTAGCTGAGTGAATTGGCCTCAAAATAGAAAAGTGAGTGAGAACAAAATTAATCTACTAGAAGATGAGCCATCATGAATGCCAACTAAAACATTCTTTTAATTGACAAGATTTTGTTACTTTCTAGTAGATTACAGAATGTTGCTCTAAAATGTTCAAGATTTGCTATGGATGCATCAGCAAGCACTAAGTATGCAATGGGCCTATATGTACACATCCTACATACATTGGTGATGCGAAAATCATATTACCTCTTCAGACCTTGATATACATGTAAGAATTAAATTATTCATACACAAACAAGTAATTTATTCATTCAGTACGGATGTTGAGTTGTTGTTGTTGTTATTGCCACTGTTGATTTGGGGGAATGCTATATTCAATCTATTTCTTCTATAAAGGCTCATGAACATTTCACTTTCATGATAATTGGTACACGATGATGAAATAACTAGCTTGACTAATGACATCAACACCAGCTTCCAATATGGACCTCTTCAAGAGATTGCCACTGTACCATTCTGACAGGACATGTCCCATCTCTGACTGAGATGCCCTGGACGACCAAGCTCTGATGATGCAGGGTCCTGATCCCCTTATAAGGCTAAACTTCGGACTGACTAAACCATTTAGCATTCTGGAATTCATCCCTGGACCATAAATTCACATCCCAGACTTTACCAATTCATTTTGAAACCATAGAGGATTGCTAAACCATAGAGCATGGTTAAACCATAGTGCATGGTTGAACCATAGTGCATGGTTAAACCTTAGTGCATGGTTAAACCATAGAGCATGGTTAAACCATAGTGCATGGTTAAACCATAGAGGATTGCTAAACCATAGAGCATGGTTAAACCATAGTGCATGGTTAAACCATAGTGCATGGTTAAACCATAGAGCATGGTTAAACCATAGAGCATGGTTAAACCATAGAGCATGGTTAAACCATAGTGCATGGTTAAACCATAGAGCATGGTTAAACCATAGAGCATGGTTAAACCATAGTGCATGGTTAAACCATAGAGCATGGTTAAACCATAGAGCATGGTTAAACCATAGAGCATGGTTAAACCATAGAGCATGGTTAAACCATAGAGCATGGTTAAACCATAGTGCATGGTTAAACCATAGTGCATGGTTAAACCATAGTGCATGGTTAAACCATAGAGGATTGCTAAACCATAGAGCATGGTTAAACCATAGTGCATGGTTAAACCATAGTGCATGGTTAAACCATAGTGCATGGTTAAACCATAGAGCATGGTAAACCATAGAGCATGGTTTAACTATGTACTGGACATACTTTAAAAGACTTGGATCTTGTTGGACTGACCAGTACAAACATCACCTGGGATTTCCCCCAAAGGAAACAGGCAATGTGTGTGTAGCAAATTATCTGGCAAAGCTGTGAATCATTACAATATGAACTCCTTGTAAGTAAAGACATTTGTGGGCCGAGGTTTGTATCATCTTGAGTCTGTTGAACCATTATGACACCTTTTATTGCTATCTACTGTACAGCATCCTTGAATGGTAAACTTTTCAAAATCAGGTCATTTTAAAGGTCATTGTTGGGTAACGACCCCAAAAACAAATGGTTTAATTTCTATGAAAGCTAACTTGTTATAAAGATGATAATGGTATAGTGAGCATCCTGTACAATTATTTAGTCTGAAATGTCCTCCGGTTATTAGAAAAACATGAATTGTTTCTCAGATTCCTGATGGTTGGGGTTCATTCCGACAAGTCTGCTGCCAAGAGATGCAGTTGCTATCCCCTGTCACCTCAATAAACATGAATGGATTCAACATTCCTTTGAAAATACTGTGACAGTCTTTTGTTGTTTCTCAGCAGAGCAAAGAATGTATCCAGCTGAAACTTGTGCCTATTATAGATTTAAGTACTACAAAGAAAAAACAATTTAACAATGAGCCTATATTTATTGTGTAGTCTAGTACATGTAGATGATGCAAATGGCAATCTTTAAGATTATTGGGTGTTTTCTTCATTTGGTCATCATTCACACACAAATATTGCACTTGGGGAAGTGGAGAATGTCACTTGAGTATCCCTCAGGTAATAGGTATGTAACAATTACTAGCTAATAGTGTTGCAAAAGCCTGCCCATAATATATACACAAAGAAACATTCTTCTGAATATTCAAAGAGAATGGTGTGTTCAGTCCACTGCAATAAATGTTGGCTGGTACAACCATTAATTGTGATTAATTTGTTTTCTTGTATCCAACCTGTACATTATTGGATCTCCCATAAATGTCAGAAGTCAAAATAACCCAATCCTATTCTATACACTGAAGGAAATCGCATCAAATGTCCAAGACAAATGACATCACAAGATCAGCAGTATTAGAAGATAAATTGGAATTCTTTTAATTTTACTTTCCAGAAAGAGGAGGGGTTTAAATGTTTGTGATGCTGGGCACAGTTTGTCTTGCTAACCTTTATTCAACAAGAGGTTGGATGCTGTCTAATTGATTTAGCTTCTTGAACTTTAACAGTCTGCCTACAGTCATGTTCTCTCAGCAGGATGGCAGAATGGTTGGAAGGCAATTGTAGTCAGACTCGTCTTTTTAAAGATGAACATTTTATTCATCAAGCCTTAACTCAAAAACACAAACACTTTATTCTCATTCATAACACTTTATTTATTCATAAATCTCCAATCCTATACATACCCATCATCATCTTGGAAGTTCAGTGACGATTTCTTGATTGTGCCATGCTTTTCTGAAAGAAGGGAAAAAATAAAACACTAGTTTAAAAATTGAATGATTTGAATTAAATTGCTTTAATCATCAGGTATAAAAAATAAAAAAAATAAAAAAATGAAACCCAATTGTACAGCAACAGATAATGGACAATTGAATAGCAGACAGCAACGTGGTCTCACATAATACTGATACCAAAATAAAAAAACATGATAAGGTAAAACAACAATATATTTGTTATGTTGGCGTAACAGGCCCCCAAAATAGGGTAGGTAGAGGTACATGTAGGTAGGGATTTTTTTTTTTTAATCCCCTCCCAGCCACAAAAATTACATGTCTTCTAATTGTTTAAGCTGGAAGTATACGCGATAACAAAAGAAAACAAGGCTACACACAACAAATAATATATTTTTTAACTCTTGATGATTTTTTAATTATTTTTATGTCTTTAATAGATTTTTAACACTAAATTTCTTCACTTGAAAAAATATCTAGGGTCGGCCGTTTTTTTAGGGTAGGTTGGGTTACGCCAACATAACATTTTTATTTATTTATGCCTAAGACAAGAATTTTCAGAATTAAGTTATAAAAACAAATAGGTACACAATGACAGCTAAGGAAGTACACCACAGCCCAAACCATCCACTCCAATTTGCATTTTTCAAATAATGCGTTTTACAAATAATGCTTTCTGAAAGCCATTTTACAACAACTGAGTGATGGCATAGCATGAATGTTAAGAGGTTCAACTGTTGCAGACTCTGACTAATGATGCAGTAAATGATCTCAGTCCCTGTAGATGTTTGTTTTCTTATAGTGTGGCTAAGAAGGCAAATGTGAAGAGGAGCATAATGTACAACCAGGGGTTGTAACTAGGGGTTGTTGTTGCTTCTCAATGCAGACCTTGGAGAAATGGTTGCATGTGTTCAAGTTTCTTACAAGTGTTTCTTGAAGTATGAGCTTGGCTTTAAAACTCTTAAGACAGATTAGAATGTATAAGAAAACCACATTGTGTAAAGCCATCAATATTTATCATAAAACATTAAATTCTAGTATGTAAATTTGAATAAGAATGTAATAAGCTTTTGCCTACGTCAGGTAAATCAATTTGTAGGATCTGGGATAATTAATTTTGTTTTAGTGTTGTGACTCTACAATATGTACAAGGACAAGAAACTTATTAAAAATGTTGTTAAAACTTGTATGTAGTTATACATAATTTCCACATTTAAAGGCAGTGAACACTATTGGTAATTACTCAAAATATTTATTAGCATAAAACCCCACTTGGTAACGAGTAATGGGGAGAGGTTGATAGTATAAACCATTGTGAGAAACGGCTTTCTCTGAAGTGACGAAGTTTTCGAGAAAGAAGTATTTTTCCACGAATTTGATTTTGAGACCTCAAGTTTAGAATGTGAGGTCTCGAAATCAAGCATCTGAGAGCACACAACTTCGTGTGACAAGGGTGTTTTTTTCTTTCATAGTTATCTCGCAACTCCGACGACCAATCGAGCTCAAATTTTCACAGGTTTGTTATTTAATGCATTTGTTGAGACACACGAAGTGAGAAGACTGGTCTTTGACAAATACCAATAGTGTCCACTGTCTTTAAACAATTATTTCATCATGTGTTACTGCCTTTCCTTGACCTAGATTCTTATCGTTATTGCAATATCATTGTGTGATGGTGCCTATAAATACTAGTTGGACATTCCATTTATAATAAACACCTACACTTACTACCCCACAACTGAACTATTTCAGGCTTTTTACAATTTCAACAAAACATTTTTAATTTTTCAACTCATGGAGGTAAGATACCAAACAATAATTGAAATCATAAATATGTAGAAACAGAATGCAATTCCAGTCGGTCATGCATCATGAGTCAAACACAGACGCAGAATTCTCAAAAACAACTTTCAACAAACAGCATGGTTGATTGCTTCCCACAACTGTTTCCATTATGTTACATTTTTCTTTGCACTTTTTTACATTACACCCTCCTTGTATTTTAAGGGCACCTGTCACAGTATAACAAACCTTTCCTGAATGCACCAAATGTTGTTTGCAATGCCATGACATTTTTGGTGTAATAAAGGTGATGTTTGATATCCTAAAAAGTGTATTTGAGTTAATTTGTGTAATTTGTCCAAGGTAGCAACCATGTAGTACTAGCTGTAAACCATTATCTATTAAGGTTTGGTATTACACATAATTTTTTGAAAACAAAACATTAAAGACACTATGAATATTACAACCGCTTACTACAAAACTAAAGAATTAGCCATTCACTTCAAACAAAATTACACTAGTTGCATTTGAGAATATCAATTTACTCAATCGCAAATAAATGTTTAATGGTTTAAAATATCACATATAGGCCTACACGTACAGTAAGCACTTATTAAACAAATCAGTATAAACCTGGATGAATACAATATTCAACAAATCAATAAATATAAATTTCCCAAGAGAGGTCATGGCAATCAATTAAATCATGTGATTCGGATTAAATAATAAAAACAGGACATCAGTACATGTATGTTCTCACTTTAGTTTCAATGGATGTACAAATACCCTCTATATTTATACAGTATCTCTGTAAAGCTGTACAACTACAGTGTGTGAACATCATGGTATGATTTAAATCCTACAAAATAAAAAATACCATGAAATGACCGTTTACCACTGTACCAGCCAAAATAGCACATGATGTATACATGTACAGTGACATTTGTTTGTTGCTCATTAATTTCTGATCTGTACATTTAATGGCATAGCATTCCCAGGGGCAAACCCAGGGAATGACAGCCGGCCCTTTTACACTTGGATCTCTTTACCCTTGATCTACCCCTGACAAAAGAGCATCATACCCTAGGGAGTAGCCACCCCTGCTCTGGAGTAAGGGGAAGCAGTAAAACCCTGGGGTAGTCTTGAATTGGATTAGGGAACTAGGTGAGGTATGTCAGTGTGAAAGGGTTGCTGCCGAATCAAACAATTCCCAGGTTCTCCCCAGGGCTTCCCCAGGGATGTATGCCATGGGGATAAGTATGAGATACAGTGCGAAAAAGGCTTACATGTAGGTGATGTTATATGATGTAAACCCTAAAGTTAATTGTTTTAACAAATTGGGTTTACTGTAACCATAGTGAAAGGGCCTGGTATAATTGTATGTAAAGAACAGACACTTTGTTTCAAAGCGTAGACATGTTTAGTGATCTCCTTGAAGACCAGCTGTTGGCCTACAATTTCATATTGAAATAGCTTCAACCTAGTTTGATGTTGAGTAAAGACATGACTATTTATCAGCTGATCAATAATCACTCTTTAATTTCTAATCATTTAACTATTCTTGTAATCAAATCTTGTTTTATGACCCAGTGTTTACATGGTGCTGCGGTGTGTGGTACTCATGTAAGGCACACCAGGTCAAGAAGCAGTGTCTTCTGATGACAGAATGTTATTCTAGAATTATGAAATATGCAGGTGATATTACAGATGAGGTTTAAAGATGTGGATGTTGTTCATACATGTACTACAAATATCACAGCTTTGTGTAGCAAGGTTTTATAGAAGCAGTACAAAGCATTCTGATATGAGATGTGTTGTATTACGCTGTACATTTAAATATATTCACATCTTTGTCTAGTAAGGTTTTTTAAAAGCTTGTACCAGTATCATTCTTATACAAGGTGCAGGTATTTTGTTAAAAGTAAAAAAATATCACAGCCTTGTCAATCTACAATCTAGGTTTAAAGTTGATACCAGTACAACTCATTCAGACATTCTGTCTGAAATGCAGTCTTCATTGAAAAAAACACTACTTAATTAAATGTCTCAGCTAAATTTCAAGAACATGACCAGGCAAGTCATTTTGAAATTGGAACTTCAGGCTTTTGAAAATAGTGTTATAGTTCTTTTAAAATATTCAAAAGGTGGATGCTATAAAGCATCGTCTGTAAAATTTATGGGAAAAAAATACAAATATTGCACAATGATCAACTCTCCAGCAGCAATTGAATGAGTGATATTTGACAGAATAAACTGGATCATACTTGCCCTTTAAGGGCAGACCTGTCTGGACTACTAATCAGTCCAAACAAAGTCTCCCTATAATAACATTCATAAAGATTGCATCTTTCAAGGTTTTACTTAGTATCAATGTGTGAAAAAATGAAGTGTACTGTTTGACATGTCAAGTCACAAACTAGTCTTTGAAATCTCTCCTGCCAGAAACTAAGCAAGAAATAGCACTTAATTTGCTCATATACTGCTTTTAAAAAATGTGTTTTTTTTTGTAAAAATGGTAGCAGTACCAAAAGTGTTGGGTTTTACGTATAGGAGAAATTAAGCCAATCCTAACTGCAAATGAAAAACACTCAGCATTAGAACTTAATTGGCAGTAAATCAAGATAGATAAATTGATTTATCTTTTAATTCGATGAAAACGAAACAAGTCTAAAATTAAGGTAAAAACGAATAAACGAGGACTAAATAGAAAAAGTTGTAATATTCTATGCAAAGAGTTGCTAGGCCCATAAACCAAACATAACAGTGACTTCCTATCAGCATTACCCAATAATCAATGAAAGCTACATTACTGGACTAGTTGTAACACCAAGCTAGGAGCCTGACTACATTGTATGACTACATGTGCCTCTATTCATTATGTGAAACGCAGGTGTCTTATCCACAACCCAACCAGGACAGAACCCTCCCAAGTAATTTTATTATACGACCATATTCTGGATCAAGAAATTACAAGAAATTGGCAGTCTGTGTATTAATGTAGTACAGCAATTATGTGCACATAATGACCGACAGTCTCAAGTGAAGATGCCTATTCCATTTACAAAGTATACATCGTCAATACATTATCCTATGGACACATGTTTCACATTACAAATTGTTTTTAATTACAAATTCCACCTTGATGTGAAAATGTCAATTATTTATGAGGTTTACTGAACTAATTATAGCGACTGATTTCAACTAATTGCTTTACTCAAGAATTCAATCAGCTGTTTTTGTTTAATTGGCTGAAATTGTCCGCACAGAAATCAATCAATTTAAATTCATGAATAATTCAATGATGACATTTTGGCGTAGCTACTCAAACTTTTCTCCCGGTAAATTAAAAAAATAAGCTGGCAAGAGTTGGTTGGATGGAAAGATTGCACGCATGGTTTGCATCAAGGTAGCGTTAATGAATTTAATCCATTGCAATGCACTATGGGAGCTTCTTCATTCATCGTGCATAATCCTATTACAAGCAATTAGTTGGCTCAGTAACATACGCATCTTGGAGAATGCTAAGTATCAGTGGAAGCATATTGCATCTTGAAATTATTAGTAATTGGGAGCATCGGTTGCTATGTACCGGGCTACCGGCATAGGCCTAGAGACAAAAATATTGAAAATCTTCTGACTAATTTAAATTTTGGCTATCAGTGATGATATTTAAACAATTTATATTCCGTGTTCCCTCTTACATTATCAGATAATTGAGGTCAAATCTGCAACCTAATTAATTGCCATCATGTCCTATGTATAACAGTTGCAATCAGTTACATAAACTTCAAATTGTTGGTTTCATTCCAACATCACAGCCTGTTTAAACCTGTATCATGTATTCACAAGATTATTTATTCCTCCAACATGTCATCCTAATGAGTGATTGCTTTATAATAATAATGTTCTAAAGTTGCCTCTATCATGGGCCTCCATGCCTCTATGGAACAAGAAACGAAGTAACATATCGTACAGTTGAGTCTACAATTTCCAAACCCGTCCCCTTCTCCCTGTTAAGTACTGTGAAATCCAGACAATTACAGACAGCCCTAATGCAGGCAACCTTTTAATACAAAGTACATTTCAACAGTTTGAATGTGTAGGTTTTAATTTGAGCAGGATTGAATTGATCAAGCTGATACAGCCATCAGCATGTTTGCCATAAGGCTCTCCCGTCTATAGTCAAACCGCACCGCTTGCTGCTACAGAGATCGTGACTGCAGTAGCTCTTTAACCATTCCCTCGTTGCCGACCCACATTTAGCTTCAAGCTAAGCCGATAAAACTCATGTTATTAACTCCTCTACCCCAAGGGTAGTCAGATCTCCAAATCTCAAGTGAAGATTGTGTCCCAGAGAAAATTAATTTCTTGGTTATGATGCGAGTGTACCGATTTGTCAGTGGTTAATGAAGCGCACTGATCATTAAATACGACATTTGAAGATCTACACAAAAGAGATGGTTTCCCATGTACCAACTATGTCATTAATCATAAAAACCTCAATAATTAATATCTGGCCTCACGCAATATGGGTTTTATTATCATTCGGCAGAGTTTTCCCAGTGGTTTTCTAGTAGTGTTTACATACTAAAATGTAAAAAACTAAACTTAAGATACTTTATGTTTTTCTAGCAGGAAAGTTAAATATCAAAGTGATACTAATAGCATTTCTAGGCAAAACATGTTATGGACATGATGGATGAACTGTGCTCAAATAGAGACACAATTACCCCCCCCCCTCCCCTCCCCAAACACCCCTAGTTCTTCACAGAAATATGTTCAATGACCTATGGCACTGTGTA
Source organism: Asterias rubens (assembly GCF_902459465.1). Classification (NCBI taxonomy): domain Eukaryota; kingdom Metazoa; phylum Echinodermata; class Asteroidea; order Forcipulatida; family Asteriidae; genus Asterias; species Asterias rubens. Next base: position 4,912,693 of record NC_047068.1, on the reverse strand, counting down.
AGTGTTTTTTCTGTTATAATTATTATATCCACGTACCAACTTTCTCAGTAATAAACCAAGCAACAGACACAACCTGCAAAGCAACAACCCTTAAGCATACAGAGCAATATTAATTTGGTCAAAATGCTATCATTTTTTCACTGGGCCTCTGTCCAGAAAATATTTACTTAACAGATTGTGTTCTGCAGGAAGCATTAAAATAATCCCCAAGCAGAACTGATTGGCATATAACTGACACACACTGCAAATTGAACCCCCCCCCCCCCCCCTTTGGAGCTGTTCAGGGCCTATGAAAAAAAAACTAAAAACAAGTTAAATCCCATTGTCACGCTTGAATGACATGCTATTATTGTGGGGGTTATTGTTGGTGCCCCTGCTGCACCCTGTCTGATCCCAAAGTTCAGGAGTTGAACCTAGGATTTAAATACATTAGCTTCAAGTAGCGATTTCAAGCCCTGTGAGTGGCCCAACCATTATACAATGGCAACCCTTTACTTTAACAACAAAAAGAAGCTGCTCATTTTATAAAAAGTATGCTTGTAGCAAGAGAGTCTGGTTCAATTTTTGCAACTAAATTTAATATTTATCCCTCATTTATTCTTTTGAGTTATTTTCTTAAGCATGAATTAAACCTTCCATTTGTTCAGAGCATGGTTTAGTTCAAATTCTGTAGTTTTTTAAAACTCATTTTGTAAACATAAATATGGACTGTTTTTATAATAAATGTACGCCCATTTTTTTTGTACAGAATGTAACCATTTAGCATACCAAATGCCTAATTAGATTCATTTTAAAAATTAGTTAAATCCTGATTACTTGACTTACTTACCTCGATAAATTGACACAACTTGGTTTAAAAAGAGTGTGCTGGTATTTTGTCATGCTATGATAGGTTACTACTAGTTGTTCAAAAATACTTAATTCCTCTAGTATAATGTAAAGTGGCACTTTACAAATTTCCATTCCTGAGAAACACCTTTGACACGGAGTACTTTTGATGACATTTCCAGGTCTTGATTCTGAAGACAGTCTCACAAGATGTCTCACATTTGTAGCTGAGCTTTACTTTTTTTACATCCAGCATCCTTCATGTTCAGGACTCTTCACAAATGAAGTCTGCTGCTGTTGCTATTTTACATAGTGAATATAAAAATTAACTGTACTTGAATATCATATGATATATTTGGTAAAATTGGCTGATAGAATTTAACAATCCCATTAGAATTTACAGCCATAGTTGATACTATTTGAATAATTCTAGCAGTAAACAGACCTTTAACAACAAAAATGTAAATGCCATAGGGCTACATATCTTTGATTTCATCATAAATAAATCAAGCAAACGATTTCTACTTGTTGGTGTCTATATTGCCCAACAGGACATGGAACACTGCTCTAATCCCACGTTGTTTATACAATGTTTATTATCACCACCTACACATTGTCTGTAGGTTTGAAGGCTGTTCATTTATATTCTAGCTACATGTAGGTTGATATGTGAAGGTAATACGCACCCAACCCGCATCCCACTCAAGTGTATCCTCTTCATATACAATGTAAGTACACCTGTTGTTTCCGCTTTCAAATAATGGCCAATGTGTACAAACCAACTTCAATCAAGGATTGTGCGTGTCATTTGTAAAACATGGTCAAGCCCCAATACATTCAAGAGTTTGCAACAAAAAGAAGCGTGCTTCATAAATGTGTTAAATATTATGCATGATTAGGCTGCAGAAATATCTTCTTCTTTTTGGGAGATCAGTGACATTCCGTACATTGCAGACCAACAACTGTAAATATTATGTGGGAGTTATTGTAATTCATAAGACACACTACTAACTTACACACTACCTTTGAACTTATACTTTATCCCAGATGCAAATTTAACATCTATTAATATTTTATTGTTAAAAGCGGTGAATTTTGAGGGAGACCAATCTTATTGTTATCAACATTGAATTCCATAAAACTTGGCTATACTAGATACTTGATACAATTAATAAGCTACTTGTACAATACATACATCAATTGGCTACGTACTCTGTACAAGGACTGTGTACAATCCAATGTCTAGGTACTAACAATTGATTAGCTAGGTACTAACAAATAACCTTCAATAGTTGAAGTACTATCCCTAAGCACCACTCACCCTACTTTTCCAAAGCAAATTTTCAGGGGAGGCAGCTCAAATTATGCTTTAAAATATACCATGACATTTTGCAGGATGTAGGGGATGTTATTATTTTCAGGATGTAAAGGGGATGTAATTATTTATGGAATAAAATAACAAATTTCCCCAGGGAGGAATGAAATTATAGGTCTGTAAAATTCTCAGCTATGAGAAGACTTTACTGGCTGATCAACTCTGTTAATGGATTTTATAATAGGGACATTCCATTGAAGCAGATGCTGTGGCTGAGAAGGTATTCACTTGGATAGTAAACATACAGTGTGCAGAAATCAACGCATCGATGGAGTGTAATTTAATTACTGATGTAGTATTGTTTTTCTTTATCAATAAAGGGCAGAATACTTGTTAAAAACATCGGACTATCAAATGTGTTTTTAAGGATGTTGAACCATGGGGGTGAACTGAGTGTTGAGGTAAAACCAACATTCACTGCATAAAGCAAGAACAAGATGCTCACTTAATTTGAAAGGTTTAAGAGAAAAGCTTGTTTAAAAAAAAAGGTTGTCCATTTGGGCCAAAAGAAGGCAATACAGCATTGTTGAAAACTAATGTGCCCCAAAGCAAGTGGAACACTGATTTTTTTTTCTCTCAGCCACTTCAAATGTTTCAGTAGAACTCTCTGTAGGAAACAGTAGGGAAAAGTCCTGACTCTGGTATACTTGCACAGTTACAACAGATTGACAATAGAGAGAATAATTGAATTTAATAAGAAAAGCATTGAGCTGATTTCAAATTAACTTTGACAGAGTTCAGAAGAACCAACTTGCCTAGAAGCAAAAAGAACAATTTGGCTTCAATTGACAGAGCTGTCATTTGGTGTTTTAAAGTCTCAGTATTGAGGCTAAAACAACACTGAAGCCAACAACTGCCTGTTTCATTAGAGTTTTAATAATATTGCAGTTGAAAGTTAGAAATACTGCTCATTTCAATCACATCTGGTGATATGAATCAATCAGCAGTCCACTTCCAGAGAACATGAATTAAATTTTTACAAACTTTTAATCCAGATCAGAATCTTATTGAGTTCATCGGATGACAACTTGAGAAAGACAAAAGCCGCAGTCAATCATGTAGCACCTCAAGATAATTCCATACATGTTTTCTGAGATGGATTTGTAACATGACTGTCAGTAAAACATTCATGTTGCTCTTGTCAAGGTAGATTCTGTTGAGCAGCCATGACAGAATGACCCAAGCCCAGCATGATGTTGTCATAGGTCTTCTCTTTGGGGGGTACTAGTAAAATGACTTGACTCTATCACATCACTACACACTAGCACTCACCATTCCTCACGTCAACATTCCAACACTGTATTGTCAATGAGCACTTTTTACTTTCAAGCACATGGGTATGTGTCATGCAGACTGATTTTACTTGAACTGCACAAAGTACTGCATGTTGAAACTTCATTTTTTTGAAAACCCCTACTATCAATACCTTTCAAGTTAAATTTCAACTGTAGTCATTTTTTTCTCATTTTTTCTTCTTCAATGTTTACATCTAAGAAAAACAAGTGCGCCCTACTTCCAAAAAGTACACTCAAAGATTCAGAATTGATTTAATTTGGTTTTAGTAGCAAATGGAATTACGCCAAGTCCTTCAATTAAATAATTCAACCATCGGTGAACTTAAGTGTTTTCACTGTTCAGTTAACTGCATCTTATTTTAATCCATACAGTGCTTCTCAGTATGAATACTGATACCATACACAAGATTTGTGCACACAGCATGGCTCCACCAGTCAACTTGGATTCAACTCTTGAAAACTTCTAGTTTTAACTTAAAGGGGCAGTGTCTTTTTTAGAAATGAGAAAAAATACAATCCAGTGTTTTCAATATTGTGAGGACATTCAAAGTTTAAAACTAAATGTACTATAGTTTATTATTTGTAAAGTTATTTTTATAGAGGCCAAGTTCCCTTAAATTCAGACTGCTTTGTTTAGGTACACCAGAATCGTTAACTCATGCAAAATGCAACTCAATATTGTAATAATAAATTTTATGATTTCTAATAATAAATTAACTTTTATGAAAATACACAATGAAGCCCACGCATGACACAAGCGTGACACTTGTTCAATACGCATGATTAGATATGATCACATTCAACCATCTGTCTAGTGTATACCCATAGAGTCAACCCATAGAGTCAACCCAAGCTCAATTTAACCACTTGATCACCCTTTGTTTGATTTGGTTCTCTATTGTTTATTATGAGTCATGAAAGAAATCAAGATAATTTGCACTGTACTGAGGTATCCGCCCCCATTGCATGGTTCTGTGTTTCTTATTAGCAATGTACTTCATTATGAATGCTCAAATTTAGAACAGCAACTGGCTAGGTAACCTTGCATTCAGTGTACACATAGACAGTATCTCTTATTCATGAATGATGACAATGTATCATTGGTAGTTGCATGCTTTCAAACACAGTCACCCACTCCAGTCCTTCTATGATTACACCCTGGTTTGAAAATAATGGATTCTGTATATAGTAAGCTTGTCAGACTCTGCAATCATCAAAAGTACCAAAATTAATTATCAGGCCTGATACTTCACAGACGATGGAGCGAACTGCCTTGATGTACCTGGTCATTGCCTTGCCCCTTGAAAAGGTAGGTGCCGTAGAGCAAAAGGAGAAACTGCTTTGCAAACAAAATGTGCATACCGATAAAACGGATACAATGGAAATAATTGCATGCTACAAATAACTACCCTCAAACTATAATATTGCAAACAACATACACAACAAATCATAAAACAAAGGTGCACTGTCCCTGTACACGTATTAGGTGTATTGATTAATATTGTGTTTCACTGCATCAAGGCAGGTTTTGAGCATTAAAATGTCAATCATTAATTTCAATGTTTTATTGTCAACATTTGCATTGCAGTCAAACATGTTTTATCAGCCTGCATATTGGTCAGTCCACAAGGCCAACTGAAAAAGTCTGTGCATGTTTTAAAGGAGTTAGGAGGTCTGCACATTTAATTAACTTTAGAAATAATAAGCACTGTTCAGAATATATTTGAGTCAATTTAACAATGCTGTCATTATACAATGTCAAGTACAATGTTTGCAAATTGCTGGGGAATAAAAAAATACTGAAGTTTGCTTTTATAACAATAAATAATAGTAACAAGTCTCTGACATTTAATTAGTCCAATAAATGGGCCCAGTAAATAAAATAGGTGCACAATCTGGTTTTCCTTCACTAAGGCAATGTACATAATGGCACCCAGAGATCCCCAAACAGTTTGAATAAGGTAATAAAAAGGGTGGTGACGAGGTCTTGCACAAGTAAACAGCCGTTTAAAATTGGCAGGGTGGCCATGGACTGTGCAATAGAGGAATTAGCCGAAGGGGAGGTCTTTCATCACGTGGCTATCCTGGAAGGTTTAAAAAGGCTGTTTCAGACTGAGTCACCACTCTTTTACATTTATATTATAAATACCTTTCCATTATATAAAAAAAAGAAAGACTTTTGAGAAGTTGAGAACAAATCTGACAGTTTAGCCTGAGCTTGCCTCAACTCCGCATTTAACTTCTTTCCATAATGACGAAAGTGCGTTGGCTCCTTAACCTAAGTTTCAAACTTGTGTGTTTAATGTTTCAATACGAGGTACCAGTATTTTGGAGAACTAAAAATCCAAGGTAAACTGAATAATACTTTTATGATGTTTTTAAAGAGTTGTACTAACTATTACCGATACTAACAAGTCTGAAGCTTGTCTCAAGGTCCAGAAAGATGCAATCCAATTATTACAAACTTTATTGCAGTGCATTTAGCTCTGCGTTTAGAGTGTGAGTGCCTACACTACAGGCTTTCTGTATATTTGTTATTCTATTTGCAGGCGTTTAGGCACACTCCTGGCTTTACATAAGCTGTGGCCCTGCTTGTAAATTGGATACTGTGGCCCAACTTGAATGGTCAATATTAAACTAATGGTTTAGTGTGAAATTGGGAAGAAAAAACACAGGTCTGAAGGTCCAAGGTTTCACATTGTTTACCAAGATCTACATCAGAAAGAGAACTAAGTAGGCCCCAAGTAGTTTGAAAAGAGAAAGGCCAATCAACTCCAACTCAGTAATCACGAGGTCAAAAACAACGACATTAACAGGAACAAGGATAAACAGGAAGTTATTAGAATTTAAAAACTACAAGAGAGCTGTTTACCATTTGTCATTATTATATGGAGGGTCCAAACACATTGTTTGGCATAAATAATGAAATAACAAACAAACCTATTGAACCAAAAAATACAATTGGCTAAAACACCGCTATAGGAACTTGAAGTTTGATTTAACTGGTTTGGATCCATTTGTGTTATTTACTGATTTCATAAACATTTCTGTCAGGTATTGTACGCTTTGATTAATGTGATGAGGCAAGGTGAATTTTCTCTTGTTAATCTTTACTACTTTTTTTCAGGCATTGTTAGCGTTTGAAAAGAACTATCAGACCCAATGCACAGAAGTCATGAGCTAGCTGTAAACAGTCGGTTTTTCAGGGCCAAGTTTTTCATCAGATTATCACTGAATCTGTTAGACAGTATGACAGAGATTTGGGGGTTGGGTACGTGTTTTGATCAGAGCTCTACCGCATTGACCCAAATGGTCCACTTTATATGTTTGATCATGGAGGAACAACCCAGTACTAGTTAGCTTAAAATGACTTGATGTGTGTTTGTAGATGGATTCTTGGATTGACCTTGTGAAAGTCACCTTGTGACAGTCCAGGGTAGTCCTTACATACATAGAGGTGTCAAGACACTAGTTTGTTGATGGTGTTGTTTGATTAATGTTGGGGTAGGGCTATTATTTACCTCAGGGTGTAACCCCCCTACATAAGTATTACAGATGTTTTTGTGATGGTGTTTGTAATGTTGAAGGGCAGTTTGTTTTGGGAGTTTACATTCAAATGTTTTCTGGCACCTTGCGGAAAAATGGACTTAGGACTACATAACGTTTGATTATCTTTCTAAATTCTTGTGTTCCATGTGATGCAAGTTGGCAAGGTGATTTTTCATTCAACCATAGACCTCAGAGGAGTCAGGCAATTGTTCATATTTTAGCCTATTTTGATTCAATGTTAATTTGAATGGAAGAGAAACAAAAAACTAACCTTATATCACAAATCCTGGAGTCAAGTTTGACTAATTTCCTTAAAAGTACTTTTGTCTACAACTCGCGACATTAAAAGTATTTAGCATTTCAGCAACTAATTCCTCCAGAGGAAAATCTTTAAAGGTGAAATAAAGTCCTTCCTCCATTAAATCATCAAAACAATCCTTTAAAAAGTGGTAGCAGGGTGCAGAAATGTTTCCTACCTAACTTATTACCTTGCCTGTCTCTCAGTCTCAACCTCATGTTTAGAAAGTTCTTCGCTGTTCAATATTCAATTTATTCCAGAAACTGGACTGAATCTCAAGTTTCAACACACAAAGTCTTTACATTAGCACTTTGGCAATTTAAAGAATCAACAAAACATAGTAATAAAAATGGGTGTTAGAACAAGAAGCCCAACAAACTACTTACTTTGTTTAGCCTTTATTTTAGAAACAATTCTCTGCACAGCGGCCGTGTCCTCTGTTTTTACTGCGGTCAATAACTCCATATCTTTCCCCATGATTCTTGGTCCGAAGACGGCGTCAAAACGTCTCGCTATCTTGGTGAGAAGTCATGGGGCTGTTGCTGTAAACGACTCTAAAATTGAGGCAAATAAAATCCATACATAGTCCACCGAATAGGAAGCAGGCTTTGACAAATTGTGTGGTTTCGTTTCTACAGCATAGAATTAGAATGCAGCTAGCTTGGAACTAATTCATGTTTACAAAACCAACGCATTCATGCGTGTAAATAAATCGTGTGTGAAGTTGAATGGCTCGCAACTGTGGACGTGGTCTCTCCCTGCGGTCAAGCCGAACTCTCTTCAAAGTTTGTAAATCTTCAATCCCATCAATTAACGCATCATTGAAGGCACACAAACAGTAACACCATCCTAAAGATCATCAGTATTTATTCCACACCAAGTTCCAGGTTATTAAGAGAAGTGTCCCAATGGAAAGTATTACAAGTTTTCGGTTTGTGTGTTACGACGAGAGGGATGCTGGTTGTGACGATACCACCAACACACACACAGGTGACGTGATGTACACACATATCGATATCACCTAGCTCAACGTGTGATAAAACGTCATGTATTGGACTTCGAGCCGAGAGCAAAATCATACAACGTAACAGAAGGACGCCCTCTTGTGATTACTTTGTCCACACTTACTTCCACTTTACGCGTTTCTTTATCTCTTGGATTCAATCAAAATAATTGTTGGCCAACCACACCCCAAAATGTTCGTTTAGGAAATGTTGTTGAACAAAAGTTTGCCCCATGTCCAGTCCCTTTTCCTACCATGACCATGCATTAAACGATGCTTTCAGTTGTATTTATAATGTTTATTGCTTCCATAACCACAATTGCAAAACAATTCAAGTTTCCCCGCCTGCTGCCTAGTTTGACAACTTCTGAATCAGATCAATGCCGCAAAGCAGTCTCCACACAATCTCCAGAGAAATTTATATAAATCGAATTGTGCAGTAAAACACATTTTAATTTAAAATAACAAAACTGTCATTTGAAACTGTCTGAGAGCAGAATCTGAAAATAGTGATGTCAAAACTTGATTTTGGCATAGGGCACTTTATGGTTGTGGGGGTATGCCCCTGAAAGACTTGTTGCACTATATCTATTGCGATCCGCACGGATAGCAAAACGCACAAAAGAAAAAGAGTCTTTGCAGTCTTCATCAAGAATTAAGGTAAAGGACATTTTTAAATTGATTATTGCGCATTTAATTGATTTGCATTGTGTGTGAAGTAATTTTCTAAACATTACAAGAAAACGTATGCCGGGCAGACGATCTTAAGGAATTGCAACTTCATTCCCTGTCTCATTTTGTATGTGTGTAGTTTGCACATCCAAATTTAGGTCTATAATGGAGGTTCTTATCCTGAACATTTTGGGGGTTTATTTTTGTTAACTCAAGAAACCCAAAAGATGCAACCCCTTCATTCCCGGTGCCGTCGTTATTTAATAATGTTCAACCAAGGAACTTCAACTGGTGAATACGGGTGCATGGTTGCAAAAATGACAAAATTGCCCTTTATATTTATCAACTTAGCAAGCTGGGACAAACCAGCTTTTGTAAGTCAAACTGTCAGGGCAAAAATTAATAAATAATCTTTAACAAAAATAATATATTTTAAGGATAGTATTAGCAGTAAAAAAATATAACTTTTTATTTATTTATTTATATAGTTTGATTATAGAATTAGATAAACGAGAAGAAAACAAACAACAATTGAACAAAAACAAACAAACTAAAACGGAGCTTATTTAAAACAAATCCTTTATTTCAAAATATCCATAAGTATAAAAGTATTATTATTTTCCCCATAGAAGCAGTATAATGGCCAACACTAGTATTGCTCAAGAACAACTAACTGAATAAATAAATAACAATATTTATGTACTTTTGGCATAACACCAAGAATCAAGGCACCGACAACATTAACTTTTGGAGTTGCCATGGCAATTGAACAAGTTCATCACCTTGAAAAACACTATTCCGGTCATGACCTGAATTTACAATTATGACAAACTATCTTGCCTTTTATTTGTAAATGAAAATAAAATTTTGTTTTTTTGTTGTTGACATTTATTTAACTGGACCATCGGTTCAAATAACAATCAATCTATGCTATTAAATCTAAAGACATATGCTCTTTGAAGACGTTGGACACTTTTGGTAATTACTCAAAATAATTGTTAGCATAAAAACTTATCTGGTAACAAGCAATGGAGAGCTGTTGATAGTATAAAACATTGTGAGAAACGGCTTCCTCAGAAAGGAAATATTTTAAAGCCATTATACACTTTCGGAACAGAAAAAAAAATTCAAAGATTTACAAATAACTTACAGGGTTTACAGAAGGTAATGGTGAAAGACCTCTCTTGAAATATTATTCCATGAAATGCTTTTTTTTTATTATAGAAAACATTAAAATAATTATCAATTCTCGACATCGAGAGTTACGGATTTATTGTAAACACATGTCATGACACAGCGAAACGTGCGGAAACAAGGGTGGGTTTTCTCGTTATTTTCTCCCGACTCCGATGACCGATTGAGCCTTAAATTTTCACAGGTTTGTTATTTAAAATATAAGTTATGATACACAAACTGTGGGCCTTTGGACTGTTTACCGAAAGTGTCCAATGGCTTTAAACATTAGGATGCATGATGCCTAATTAGGCTAAATATTTGGCATTCGCCTATCTCACTTGATACAGGTACTATCTACTTCAGAAAATATTTGGTAAACAATTTTGATGTCAAATGTTAGCACAATAAATTAGAAACAAAGAGCACTGAATGATCCATGTATTATGGGGCATCTGTATCTGCAACTGCATCTGTATCTGATGATGAAGATGAATAACCACCAATCAGATCATTATTCAAGTCTTTATTTCTTATCAATTCTGGTTTCAAGAAGTCGTCTATTACATCTGCTATTTGTTGATGTTCCCTGTTAAAAGAGGAGAAGAAAAAAAATGGGGAAAACTTGTTGGCTTAAAAAACTGCCTTACATAGTTATAAAAGAAGGAGGGGACAATAACTTAGCTTTGTTCAACTGCTTTGTTTATACAAATATATTACTCAACAAATTAAATCCCTTTTTAATAATTGTTTCCACAGAAAAATAAAAAATACATTTTAAAAGGATTAAACATTGCTAACCCACTGACCCCTGACCTTACCTTGAATCGCCCAAGGTGCATTTCTCTGTTATTGGTAGCAACATTCCAGTATTCATCTGCAATGTCACATAGTAGCCTCGCCCAAAGAATTTAATGTCTTCATGCTCTACCATTACACTACACACTTCACTTACGTCTGCAACAACTAATGCAAAAGATAAACCTACAATTATTTAACAATGTTGAAAAAAGGTGTTTGCAATTACAATGTGATCAAGTAGGCTACATGTTGCAATATAATCAAAAAAGAAAAATTAGAAAATTGAATTAGCTGTTGAAAACTGCTTCACCAACCAAAAGGACCTTTGTGTATAGCTGCAACAAATAGTTTATGGCCTAATGTTTCAACCCTAGCAGAGTCGTTCTTAAGAAGCCTTTAGCCTTTGAGAAAGACTCAGCCACAGCCAAAATATCAGGCCATTAAATGTTTGTTGCAAAAAAGGAAGTTGGAAGGACAAATTTCACCCAGTCAGTTTCTTTTGTGTTATTGTTCATGAAAGAAAACTGAATAGCAAACTGAATGGCTTGACATGTGAGTGTGTTTGCTCCATCCGTTTGACACGCATTTGTACACAGGGACTTCATCCTCCTGTTTCAGATCCTAAACTTACCACTTCTAGCTTTCTGGAATGGCATGAGTAGTCTCTCCATCAGTCGCTCTCTGTTCAGTTTGATGATCAGTGTATCTCGATCAATAATACACTCCTGATTAAAAACAGAACACAGTCAACAATGGTCTTTAAAGGCTCTATGTACTTTTTGTTGGACAAAAACACAATGTCGACAGATTTACACTAAACTCACACCGTTGGAAGATAATGATAGTGGAAAGCTTCCCTGAAAATATAACTTGCTGAGGTGCTGTACTTTTTGGGAAATGAGTAAAACAATGTCATGAAAATAATTTTTGACGTAGTGATTATGAGATGAAAATTATTTTTGTATGTAAAAACGTATTTTCATGACATTGTTTCACTCATTTCTCAATAACTACAGCACTGATTCACTAATATTTTAAGGAACCCCTTCTACTATCATTATGTTTAATGTAAATCTGTGGACATGTGTTTTGTATTACAAAAAATACCCAAATCCTTTAAGCCAAATTTATTATTTTGTTTCCCATGGATGTCAGAGACTACATTGATAATAATAATAACATTATCAGACAATAAATACACCTTTATTTGTTTTAACAACAGCAATTTTTTGTTAAATAAAAAATGAGACTCCTAAAAGCTAAATTGTTTATTGAACAAAACAATTTGGATCTAAACACAAATACTAAACAAGTTTTCCCTATTAACAATGTTTGAGGATGTATGTTTGCATGGTTTGTTTTGAAAGTTTAAGAAATATTGTAAGATTCCACAAACCTCCCAGTCATCCAGTGATGAAATAGCAACAAACACAGTGCACAGGAACCAGAAAAGCTTCATCATTATTCCTTCAGTTGAGTAGATCAGTAACCCTATGCCAATAGAAACAATTCCTGCAATGAAAACAAATAAGGCCAATCAAAATTAAATTTTAGTTTCTTGCCAACCCATGCATGAAAATTAACGAGATTTTTAACAAACATTGTTCTCCACTACCTCCATGACTATACATGCTCACCACAACACTAAATATCCATAATCCTAAAACGGACTAAAATCTTTAAAATCAGTTAATAAAAACAGACAGAACAGGACTTGAACTTGGTTGGAAGGTTTAGGAGCAACAACAGAAAACCAATGTAGTCAGATCCAATTTTTTTCTCTTTTAATCTCTTCATTTTTTCTTCTTCTTTTAAAATCGTAAATGTATTTTGGTATACATATTGATATTATACTTATAGAACTTGTGTTTATTGTACTACTATTTGTAGTAGTATTGTTTAACTCTTCTTAATATTTTATTAAAATAAAACTCAATTCATAATATTTTCCCGGTATATTCCGGTATATCCTTGGCGTTTATATCCTGACTGAAGGACTATGCCAAGTATCGAAGTAGAAGTAGAAGTAGAAGTATAGGGGTAATCTTCCGGTCGTCGCCACCAATTTATCCGCCGTTAATTAACTCCAAAACCACTGAATTTTTTTCTTACCTTAGAAGAAGGGTTAACGCATAATATACATCCAGAAAAAAAAAAAAAAAAAAAAAGTGCCGGAAGTTGGTGGCGACGACGTAAAATTTTTCCAAGTATAGTGCCACCCCTCAGTAAAAACAGAACTCAATTTATAAATCTGCATTTTTTTTTTTACATTCAATCCATCAATTCAAGTTGTACTCACCCACAAACGTGGCCCAAGACCTCAAGCCAGGACTTCTTGCTAAGTGTAAAATTGACTTACTACGACTGACCACCCTCATGTACACCATCTTCAATCCAAACAGCCAAAACACAGAAAGATTCAATAGTGAGAACAAAGTGAGAACAACAAAATTTTACATCTGCACTGAGCACAACAATTTCAACCAGGAAATGAAAAGCAATAATGCACACACACGTGTGCTGACGAGCCCCGCCGTGTAAATAAACAAACAGCGCCCTCCAGAGGAAAGTAAATTCAGTCAGAGTAAAATGGATAGAGACACGGATTTTCTTGGCAGATATCGCTCTATTTCCAGTAAACTAAAGAAGTAAGTGTGTTATGAATGTTAAATAACGAATATTCAACTGTCAAAGAATAATTTTGATATAATTATAATGATCACAACCGATGATTTTAAGCCGAAAAAGGCCCGATTCTTTGACTAGTGTGTGTAGTTGGAGGTAGTCACTCAGCACTTGAGTGGCCCTGTGGTTTGTACTGAACTTCTAAACATGTACCTACCTAGGCTGTCTGTATACAGAGCAAGAGTTTAACATTCATCTCATCCAACTTACAAGGAGTACAATACATGTCAATCATTGCCACTGAATGTTGTCACTGCCAGCAGCGAACTCATTGCAGATGGGCGTCGCCTTGTTTTTCTTCGTTGACCATGTTGACATTCAATTCATTATTTATTGTTATAAAATTGACAAGAGAAGACTTTGTGGCTATGTTCTTTTTTCTCTCCATGTGTTTAGGCGATTTCTCCGTAAGCCCAATGTAGCTGAAGCAAGTGATCAGTTTGGTAAGAAAACTTTTGACTCTTTTTGATGATTTTGTTTGCTCTTTCCTCTCTATTTTATCTAAATCTTTTAATATAAATCTTTTCAACAAAATGAACTCATCAATTTAATTATTTCAAGAGATTGATGCTTGTTGGAGTTGTAAATCAAATTCACTAATTGAGGTTTAATAATGGTTTGGGTGATACTGTTATTTATAAATATTATCTCTAATTGTTACTAAAATTATAAAAACAGCAAAAATTAAACACAGTTTATTTCAATTAATTCAATTAAAGCTGTTGAGAGTTCGGCAATCTTGATCAACTGCGTTATTGGGTGATTTATCGTTTGCTCAGCCATCAGACAATCTTGTCAGTCATCAGGTGATTGGGCAACCATTGGGGAGATTGCAGCCATATGCCATATCGGGCAATCATGCAAGGGATTTATTATGTAGTTATCAACAATGGATTTCACATTATAATCATAAACAAGTATGTAAATTACAGTTACCCTATTAACATACACAGCAATAAACTATAATTTCCAACATGTGGGAAAAGAATGATGCTTTCTCTAGGATAACAATCAAATACTTGGACATTGCAAGGACTATAATTAATGACGGCAACTACAATTGAAAAATGGTTTTACTTTTCCACTACTTTCGCCTGACTCAAACGTATTTGAAAGCCAAAATGTCACAGGTTTGTTGTCCCATGTATTTTGTTGAATGAAAAGCATGAACACAATCTGCAACTATTTTGTCAGCTCTACTAAATAAAACCTGTATTGTTTGAAGTAAAATAAAGATAACATTTGATGGTGATTTGTTCATTCCTTTCTTCAGGGTCTCTTGCAAAAACACTTGAGAACCAAGAATGCTCATCCTATGCAGCCATATCGAGTTTAGCCAAAGCCAGGTAAGTCAGTCAGTGTATAAGTTGACCTCATTGGATGTGGCTGTACGTGTTGCTAATCTTATGCAGCCATATGCAGTTTAGCCAAAGCCAGGTAAGTCAGCCAGTGTATAAGTTGACCTCATTGGATGTGGCTGTGTTGCTAAGACACTAAAGAACCAAGAATATTCATCCTATGCAGCCATAATATGCAGTTTAGCCAAAGCCAGGTAAGTCAGTCAGTGTATAAGTTGACCTCATTGGATGTGGCTTTGTTGCTAAGACACTCCAGAACCATTTGACAAGAGTTGGATTTGAACCAACTACCTCCGGATTAAAGTGCTGGCGCTGTACCAACTGAGCTAACAACTTCACTATCTAGACCTATTATTGGTGGTCTCTCTATTTTGTCAATATCTGTTTGGGTGATGTCAGTTAGAAGCACGACAATCGTTTATCTATCATGTAGCCCGAAATCATATCTAAATTTAAAACACAACTAGAGTAGCGGCAGTTTAAGTACAAGAACGTGTACATTTGAGTGTACTGATGGGATTTTGGATTCAAGTCGAAATGACAGAAATAATTCAGGACACAAGCTGTACATTCAGTTTAAACCAGAACTCAGTAGTTTGTTTGTATTATTCTAGATGTGAGCATACCTTATCCAACATGCCAGCAGAAGCTCAAGCCCTAATTGATGCTACTCATCATTTCATGCATGCTGAAGAGGTAGACCACGCTCTCAAATGTCCTGGTTTTGAAGAAAACTTAACAGCTGGGATTAACTGCTATAACCATGCTATCAGGGTAAGTACATGGCATGTAATGTGAAGTAGCGAACTCTGGTATGTTCAAACGATTAACCAGTATTGCACAGGTATGGCCGTTTAAATCGTCATTCATAAATACCCCAGACAGTTTCTCTACTCCTATTGGTGGAGAGCGCATCACGTGAGGGTGTTTAAACGGTTAATAATGACCAGTGTTTATAACCAGCTGGCTTCCGCATGTCAGGCGTGCAAGATTATCACGTGGAACGCAAATCATAGCTATTAGTAACAGCACTTAATCTACTTCAAAGCGCGCGCGCGTAATCTATTTCTAAGCGCGCGCGTACACACAACCCACGCGCAACAGACTCTTCACAAAGTTTTTGTAAAAAAGATTTCAAACCTTGAATTTTCAACTGTCAAAGTGTCTGTAATTGTATTTTTTTTACACGTTTTTTTTTATACAAAAAGGCATTTATGAATGATAATAAAAGAGTAGTGACTCGTTTTTAAACGTCCGTTTAAAACCTTGCAGGGTCGTTGCCGTGCGCTAAAGGCTTTATCACATGGCAACTCGACCCTGCCGGCTTTAAACGGACGAGTAAGAACTCGTCGCTACCCTTTTATTCCCTTATTTTAATCTACCTAGAACTAAATCAATAATTGCTGCTGACACTTGGGTAATGACCAATGACAGTTTCTCAGGTTTGATGTTAATTAGTCTCACAAAAGTAGGTCTACTTGATGGCATTGAGTTGTACAAGCACACCAATCTTCTGCAAAATGGTTTGTTGACATGTTTACTTGATTTGAGTTAATAGCTTCTTGTAAAAGGAGACCATGCACAGATAATTTGAACACAAAATATCCAACATTAAAATTGTGATAAAAGCTTCTTTTATTAATGAATTATTATTGTTAATTGACTCCAACAAAAGGTGTATATAGAGTTGAAGCAGCCAGCATTAGCGGCTACTCTTTCTATACAACTAGCTGATTCACTAAGGGTGAGTATTTAGCTTGATCAACCTGTGGGTTAATGATGAGTAAAAGAAAGTACATAGTATAGATTTAAGTGTTTAAAAAATGGAACTTAATTAAATATGTTTTTTCTTCTGAAGACGAGCACAGCATACTGTTGGATATGCCGAATGAACACCGGCTCTTTTCAATGCCAACACTTCTCCCAGACAAGATTAACACATGATTGTAGCTGTAAGTTTATTGGTTATAGTTACTTCTTAACATGTTTTTCAGTGGATAACAATATTATTTAATTCTGACTGTAGAAAATGGAGAAGCCTTCTGAAGCTATGGGCCATTATCAACGAGCAGCAGATTTACAATATCAGGTATGATTCATGTACATTGTTTGCTTAGTTAGGGTTTGTTTAGAATCAAATGACTGGCTACAGCTATGGCTAATGGTAACAGTTTGAGAGAATACATGTATGCCTTTTATTACATCCAGCCGTAGCCAATACCAAAGCTTTGAATGAAGTCACCAACTTGGTAATTGTTGTACAGGATGGATCAGAAATGCTTATTGCTTCTGGGGTGCAATGTTATTCCTAGAGTGGGGGAAGAGTCTTGCTGCCTCCTGCCTCCGTCTTCTAAAAACCCCACCCCTAAGTTTCTTCTTATTATTGATTCTCATTTGGTGCAGAGTCCTTTGGATTGTCTACATTCATTAGGTCAAGTTGCATCTTGTAAGATTGAAACAGGTGAGTCTAGTTGAGCACAACTATTAGAATTAGTTTCCATTCAGCAAGCTAAATGTATCCTGGTTTAATGTACTCCACTTTATAAACTGGAACATAAGGCAAGTTATTATATAAGACAATGATGAAAACATGAGTGCCAGATTCACTAACTAAGATGCTGTGTTCTTTTTACCAAAGCTGTATTCAATATGAAGATGCCATACTGTACTGTTGTATGCAGTTATTACAAGTATGAAATTATACCATCTTGGGCAAAAGACTTTGATTCATTGAATTCATTGCTCATTGTAATTTTGATAATTATAATTGAAGGTGATTATGATGGCGCCCTCGGTGTTCTGACTGAAATGGAATATCTCGCTCAGGAGAGAGGTTCTAGTGGACAAGGAGGTCGTCCAATCGGAGCATTCTCAGATGTCTTGGCTAATTGTCAAGTCTCAAGAGTCTTGCTTCTTATGCTGTTACA
Source organism: Asterias rubens (assembly GCF_902459465.1). Classification (NCBI taxonomy): domain Eukaryota; kingdom Metazoa; phylum Echinodermata; class Asteroidea; order Forcipulatida; family Asteriidae; genus Asterias; species Asterias rubens. The sequence goes on along the minus strand of NC_047068.1, from coordinate 4,894,729 downwards.
GGTAAACTTCAACGTCTCAAATATTGTCTTCACAGATTTGCCACATTTGAAATGAAATAGACCTCATGCACATGAAGTCATTTGAGTGGGGCGCCCTCGCCTATCCCTAGAGGTCAAAAGGAGGCCCCGCCCCGCCTATCCCTAGAGGTCAAAAGGAGGCCCCGCCCCGCCTATCCCTAGAGGTCAAAAGGAGGCCCCGCCCCGCCTATCCCTAGAGGTCAAAAGGAGGCCCCGCCCCGCCTATCCCTAGAGGTCAAAAGGAGGCTGGTCATTGGCTAATTCTTTTTGCTGTGCTACAAATCTGGGCATTTTTATTGGTCCATCATCTTCTTACTTTAAAATTTTGAGATTTTAGACCTAATTGCATTTTCAATACTTCAGAATTTCTATTGATCAAGTTTGTTGTTAAATGTTTTTAAGAATGTTTACTCCCGTTGTTATTTTTAGATTGTTTTTCTTCTTTCCATGTTCAGCGCCCTAGAGCATGTTTACATGATTAGGGCGCTATACAAGTTTTGGTTTGATTAGGGCGCTATACAAGTTTTGGTTTGATTAGGGCGCTATACAAGTTTTGGTTTGATTAGGGCGCTATACAAGTTTTGGTATGATTAGGGCGCTATACAAGTTTTGGTTTGATTAGGGCGCTATACAAGTTTTGGTTTGATTAGGGCGCTATACAAGTTTTGGTTTGATTAGGGCGCTATACAAGTTTTGGTATGATTAGGGCGCTATACAAGTTTTGGTTTGATTAGGGCGCTATACAAGTTTTGGTTTGATTAGGGCGCTATACAAGTTTTGGTTTGATTAGGGCGCTATACAAGTTTTGGTATGAATATTACCTCTAAGATGATGGCTTGATGACATTGATGCATCAGATTCAGTCAAACACAAAAGAAAATCTACAACTTATGTCAAGTTTGCCTGTTAGTTTTTTCTTCTTTCATGGCAATTTTTTGGCCAATGCTTTTAGAAAAATATCATTTTACAGGTAGAATGTCATTTTTTTTTTTACAATCAAGCTCAGTCATAAGAAACAAACTAGAAACAAGAAGCTAAAATTCCCACAAGGTTAATCTATGTCATGTCAATCAGTCATTTGACGTTAAACCTAACTGTTTCAATCCATCTTTCTATTTGTGCGTATTTTGATCATTCAATAAAAGTGTGTTAAATAAAGTGATTTATAAATACTGAATTTGAATTTGTAATTCTTTGTAGCCCACACCACAAAGAATAAGACCAGAGCATGCTCAGACATTGGAACGCTATGCATGGGAGTCGACTGAAGAAGTTAGTCCAGGTAAAATGAAACATATTAGGTTGATTGGATTTTCTGCATTTAGCCACAAGTTGGATTGTTGAAATTATTTTGGGTTGAACAAAAACAAATTGACTGGAGCGCGGGATTTAAACCAATTACCTCCATATTACTGTGTCAGTGCTCGACCAACTATACCATCTACCTCGATGTTGGGGGTCAGTGCTCGACCAACTATACTATCTACCTCGATGTTGGGGGTCAGTGCTCGACCAACTATACTATCTACCTCGATGTTGGGGGTCAGTGCTCTACCAACTATACTATCTACCTCGATGTTGGGGGTCAGTGCTCTACCAACTGTACTATCTACCTCGATGTTGGGGGTCAGTGCTCTACCAACTATACTATCTACCTCGATGTTGGGGGTCAGTGCTCTACCAACTATACTATCTACCTCGATGTTGGGGGTCAGTGCTCTACCAACTATACTATCTACCTCGATGTTGGGGGTCAGTGCTCTACCAACTATACTATCTACCTCGATGTTGGGGGTCAGTGCTCTACCAACTATACTATCTACCTCGATGTTGGGGGTCAGTGCTCTACCAACTATACTATCTACCTCGCTGATGGGGGTCAGTGCTCTACCAACTGTACTATCTACCTCGATGTTGGGGGTCAGTGCTCTACCAACTATACTATCTACCTCGATGTTGGGGGTCAGTGCTCTACCAACTATACTATCTACCTCGATGTTGGGGGTCAGTGCTCTACCAACTATACTATCTACCTCGATGTTGGGGGTCAGTGCTCTACCAACTATACTATCTACCTTGATGTTGGGGGTCAGTGCTCTACCAACTATACTATCTACCTCGATGTTGGGGGTCAGTGCTCTACCAACTATACTATCTACCTCGATGTTGGGGGTCAGTGCTCTACCAACTATACTATCTACCTCGATGTTGTGGGTCAGTGCTCGACCAACTATACTATCTACCTCGATGTTGGGGGTCAGTGCTCGACCAACTATACTATCTACGTCGATGTTGGGGTCTCCCTATTTTTGTCAATATCTTTGTTTGGGGTACCAGTCAAAAGCCAGTCAACCTGTAGCTAAAGGATCTCACCCAAGTTTATGTCACAACCTGAAAGCGACAGCCAGGATCCCTTTAAAAGATGTGACTTTTTATTTCAGATATAAATAATAAACCAGAAGAGAAACTTACTGGTTAAATGTTTAAAGATGATTTGGGATTGGACAAAGTAAAATCTACTAGAAAGGGATTTGAACCAATGACCTCCAGATTAACGTGCTGGCGCTCTACAAACTGACTATCTAGCCCTATGCTCCCGGGTGCCAGACTCTTTTTTGATTTATTAAGAAACAGTTTCAGGTACAAGTAGTAAATTGTGCCTTTTTTTTCTTCAATGTTACAGTTGTAGAATGCTTGAGTGAGGAGCTTTTCCTTTTGATGCAGTCCGTTGTGGTAAGTTAAAAAAAAGACAGCGATCCTTCGCCATTCAAAACTGCTTTTCAGAAAAATGAGACTTTGCATTTTAATGGCAGGGAAAATGAAATTGGGTAAACTTCATCCCTTTCAGATGCCATCAAAATGGACACCCCTTGCTACCTTCAAAAGAAACTTACATTGAAGGTACACTGGAGGAACTGTCCAAAATAAAAATAAGAAATGTGGCATCCAACATTACCAAAGCAGAACGCATCGCTCTCACAGGCCTCAAGAAAAATTAAAAAATTGTCATAAAACAATTTGACAAAGGCCGTGGTGTATGTGTTATGAACAGATCAGACTACCTACATGAAGGTTTGAGGCAATTATCCGGGCCACACTATGAGGTTGTTGACAGGGATTTAACGGGTGATATCACTGCGATGGTCTAACGGGCCGTACGCAATCTATACGTGGACAACGTTATAAACAAAGATATGTTTGAGTTCCTCAATCCTCACAATCACAAGATCAATACGCCTAGCCTTTACCTCTTACCAAAGATCCACAAAAATCCACCAGATGGAACTCGGTTTGTGGGAAGGCCGATTATCAGTGGTTGTGGGGCTCCAACTCAACAAATCTCAAAATATATGGACTTTTTCCTGCTCCCTATCGTCAAGCAACAAAGCACATATACAAGAGACTCCTCACAGGTTCTCAAAAGACTTAATAATTTGACGATGGGACAGGATAATCTCCTTATCGCACTGGACATTGTTTCAATGTACACAAACTGCCCACAGCAAGAGGCAATAGACTCAGTTTGTGATGCTTTGGAACAAGCAAATCCAGGCCTGTACACCATACCAAAACCCACAAAAAAACACGCGCAATGTCTTTTAGAACTGATTTTGGGCGCAAACGTCTTCGAATTCAATAATAAGTTCTACAGACAAAAAATTGGTGGGCAATGGGTAGTGTATGCAGTCCTGAAATATGTGATATCACTTTGTTTAAATATGAAAAAGAGATTATACTCCCCAACAACCCAGAGTTAGTGGCGTACATGAGATACAGAGACCATGTGCTAATAATCTATAATGGCAATAGAAATCAAGCGTTGAATTTCATCAAGATGTTAAACAACCTGAACCCGACATTGAAATTCACTTCAGAGATCTCTGACTACCAAATCACCTTTCTCGATCTCATAATCTACAAAGGCGAACGTTTTCGAAAAGAGGGGAAGCTTGATACTCGAGTAGCAACGAAAAAAACGAACACATTCCAATATCTTGCTCGAGATTCTGCACACCCTGAGTCTGTATTTGGTGGGGTCATTAAAGGTGAAGTTACGAGATACGAACGCATATGTACACACAGAGAAGATTTCGAGAGCAAGGTCAGTTTCTTTGAAGAAAAACTGTTAGAACACAGCAGAATTGACCCGCTTCACAGAATCGAATGATGACCATAGACATTCAATGTTGGGTGCACCACCTAACAGCAAGAAAGAAACAACTCCACCGCTTGGTTTTACTTTGCCATTTTTCCCACAGATCAAACACTCAAATCTCAAATGTGCAATGTGCAAACATTGGCACCTCATTAATAACAGTGATGTGCAATGTGCAAACATTGGCACCTCATTAATAACAGTGATGTGCAATGTGCAAACATTGGCACCTCATTAATGACAGTGATGTGCAATGTGCAAACATTGGCACCTCATTAATAACAGTGATGTGCAATGTGCAAACATTGGCACCTCATTAATGACAGTGATGTGCAATGTGCAAACATTGGCACCTCATTAATAACAGTGATGTGCAATGTGCAAACATTGGCACCTCATTAATGACAGTGATGTGCAATGTGCAAACATTGGCACCTCATTAATAACAGTGATTTCCTACCTAGCCTTTTTCCTGCAATGTGCAATGTGCAAACATTGGCACCTCATTAATAACAGTGATGTGCAATGTGCAAACATTGGCACCTCATTAATAACAGTGATTTCCTACCTAGCCTTTTTCCTGCAATGTGCAATGTGCAAACATTGGCACCTCATTAATAACAGTGATGTGCAATGTGCAAACATTGGCACCTTATTAATAACAGTGATGTGCAATGTGCAAACATTGGCACCTCATTAATAACAGTGATGTGCAATGTGCAAACATTGGCACCTCATTAATAACAGTGATGTGCAATGTGCAAACATTGGCACCTCATTAATAACAGTGATGTGCAATGTGCAAACATTGGCACCTCATTAATAACAGTGATGTGCAATGTGCAAACATTGGCACCTCATTAATAACAGTGATGTGCAATGTGCAAACATTGGCACCTCATTAATAACAGTGATTTCCTACCTAGCCTTTTTCCTGCAATGTGCAATGTGCAAACATTGGCACCTCATTAATAACAGTGATGTGCAATGTGCAAACATTGGCACCTCATTAATAACAGTGATGTGCAATGTGCAAACATTGGCACCTCATTAATAACAGTGATGTGCAATGTGCAAACATTGGCACCTCATTAATAACAGTGATGTGCAATGTGCAAACATTGGCACCTCATTAATAACAGTGATGTGCAATGTGCAAACATTGGCACCTCATTAATAACAGTGATGTGCAATGTGCAAACATTGGCACCTCATTAATAACAGTGATGTGCAATGTGCAAACATTGGCACCTTATTATTAATGACAGTGATTTCCTACCTAGCCTTTTTCTTGCACCTCCTCTATTAGCCTACAAAAGACAAAAGAACATAAAAGACCAACTAATTCGAACTAGAATGCAATCTTCAACCGAAGAAAACACAATCAAAAAAATGGACGCACAGAACTTGCAAATCCTGCTTGACCTACTACAGGAACAAGAGTTGGGTACACAAAACTAAAAATAAATCAGGGCTTGGATCTAGACGAGACTTAGTATACAACAACGAACGGAAAATACATGTCTTGCTGGATCCTCTTGCCCAAATAAACCAGATCTGATCTCTCCTTGTTGCAAAACTCTCATAAAAAGGATAAAAGCAAAAAAAATGGTGACTGATGAAGTGCAGCTTATATAAAGCACAGAAAATATGTTCTTGAGCCATCCATTAAAGGTATACATAAAATGGCTCGACATATTATCACATATTATCATTTTTAGTGAGTTTTAACCCCCTCCAGCCTCCTGTTTCTCCTTAACCCCCCCCCCCAACTCTTTTCTGCATTTAAACATCAAACATATGGTCTGTTCTAACCATTGCCTTGACTATTTGGAATACAACAAATCAACGTCAAACTGTCAGGGAATGGTTATTACCAAAGACCACACCGATTACTTGTCTTGCCCTTCTCCAAAAAAACACACACACACACCCCCGTCGCCGGACCTGGTTTCGTATTTCCCGCTCCATCATTATTTCCGCCTTAGTACTTTCTGGCTAGTGTCTGTCTCCAACTTCCCCACACTTTCCCTTTATCCAAACCCCACCCCCTACCAAAACCTGTTCTAACCGCCCCCCCTCCCTAATTTAGAACTTTATACAGTACATATTAACGCCTCATACGTTTTTTAAGCCTTGGATTCCAATACATGTCTCTCCATGTAATAGGGAATAATTTTATAATAATTAACCTGTAGCTTCTGAGTGCATCCCGGTTTTACTATTTACTGTGCTTGTCCCTAAACATTAATATGATGCACATATGTTTTCTTCCATCAAAACGTTTTTTTTGTGTGTGGTCATAATGTTCTCATCTCCGGATCAGTTTACACAGGGCTATATGTATGATTTCACTTTTCCCTTTACACACGATATACCACCATATTTTAGATATTCTTGTGGTGTGGCATTTAGCATTGACACATGTAATTCATACATTTGTTTGATTGTTTAATTTATTGTGTGTTACAGATGGCATGTCAGTCTCGAGATATGGAGTCCTTACAAGCATTACAAGCTGATCTATGGTAGGTATCCAATTGGGGCTTTAGTAGGCCAATATGAATTTACATTGTGTAATGGAGTGACATTGTGTAATGCAGTGACACTGTGTTATGCAGTGACACTGTGTAATGCAGTGACATGGTGTAATGCAATTACATTGTGTAATGCAGTGACATGGTGCAATGCAGTGACATTGTGTAATGCAGTGACACTGTGTAATGCAGTGACACTGTGTAATGCAGTGACACTGTGTAATGCAGTGACACTGTGTAATGCAGTGACATTGTGTAATGCAGAGGAAATGAATTTCCTCCGTGGTAGGACCAATACAAATTGAACTGAATTGAATTGAATTGAATTGACACCGTGTAATGCAGTGACATTGTGTAATGCAGTGACATTGTGTGTTTTGTTTGGTTTCTACTCAAGGAGGCACCTGACATCAGAACAAAACCATCTTCTGCATCTTGTCATCAATAAGCTGTCACATGCTGATCAGGAGACTACATTTGAGTAACCAACGGCAACATTGTTGACAAAATAAACAAATCTAGTTTGATAAGTTTATCACAACTCCACCATGAAACCTATAGGAAGAGGTTGCAGCTTTAGCAATGAAGTACTGTTTGTCCTTAAAACTCTATTAACGGGACAGAAAATTGACGGGTTGGGTTGAAACTGTATGTAATAAACACAATGACCATTTTATTCTTAAAGAAATTCATAATTTATCATTATTATTTAAGTATATAATAAACCCGAAACAAACTCACAACGAGTGAAGTTCTTTACATTCAGAATACTGTTGTATAGCATCTATAAGTATCAATGAGATATGAGAAGTCTAAATCTTGTCAACACAAAAAGAAATATATGAGGGTTTTTATTGGAAATAAAGTTGATTGGGAATGACTTAGTTTGAAATATACTTTGATATGAATTTTTATGACATGCGCACAACTGTTCCTTTCATAAAGTTGTCCCTTTTTCTTAAACAAAACTTCAGTTGACATAAAACAATCATTAACTACATTTTAAGCACACAATGTCAGTTATTTGTTTGTATTTGTAAATTAAAAAGTGAAATTTGTACAGTTGTATATATACATGAATGTAACTTTGTAAATTTGTCACAATAGTTTCTCAAAAGAATGCTTAGGGAACTGTGGTGAAAGAATGCTTAGGGAACTGTGGTGAAAGAATGCTTAGGGAACTGTGGTGAAAGAATGCTTAGGGAACTGTGGTGAAAGAATGCTTAGGGAACTGTGGTGAAAGAATGCTTAGGGAACTGTGGTGAAAGAATGCTTAGGGAACTGTGGTGAAAGAATGCTTAGGGAACTGTGGTGAAAGAAAAATTTGAGAAATAAATTGTGACGTTATTCCTGAGCCCAGTATAATAGTGCAATTATTTGCTTTACGAATGTAACTTTATACCCAGTTACATACAATGCATTCGATTAAAATGCTTACAGTTTCTGTTGTGTTTAGTAGCTGGAGCTATGAAGTAGCCCTAAGATCTAGGAAGTAGACCTATGATCTGAGACTTAAAACTATGCCCAGCTTTCATAAGTTTTGGGCATCGAATGCATCTCAAACCAATAAAGTTGAAGTAATACAAAATGCCAAGTGGTATAACATAAATGCATCATTTCTCCGTTATCAACCAGAAATCTGTTCGTCTTACAAAAATAATATTTGTTTTGTTTTTGAAACTTGGATCAAATTCACAAGAACATTGAGATAAACACATTATATGAATACCCCAGATTGCAGAGAAGGGCTTTTAAAACCAAAGATATTAAGGTTTTAAGCTCGCTAGCTTTCATGCTTAACGTTCATAATTCAGGTCCCCCCTAACATCCCTGTTAACTAAACATTTTCATTGGGGGGGGGGGGGGGGAGGGGAGGGGGGAGCGGTACACAAACATTGGTGGATTGGTTTTGTGCATATTGTTGACATGAAACTAACTCAGGGACGTATATTAAAAAATAAAATACTGATTTCTCTAGAAAGCACTCTGTACTAATTTTAAAAAGAGAATCAGTACAATGATCTCGGATGTGTCAAATTTGGATTATGTTCAGTACACGTTGCATGTATGTCTAATGTTTACGATGGTTTTCCTAGGTTGGTGGCTGGTCGCCACTGGCAGAAGCCACCAACCTGGTCATTTCAACATAGTGAAGATCAGGTCCTCAGACTGTCATTCCTAAAATAAATCATTTGCTATGACATTGTTTGCCCTGATATTTACTACAACCAATGTTAAGACCATGTCAAATTAGAAGTTAACATATGCTTCAATTGCTTAAAACATGAGGAGCCTTTATAAAATTTAGAAAAAATTATTGTTTTCATTTTTTGACAGGTGATATTTTCTCCCTGATTATTCAGTTTTTGTATAGCTGGGTGATAAAATGAGCAGAGTTTATATTGGACATTAAATTTGCATCGGGATAAATAATATTATTTATTTGTTTGTTTCTGCACGTTTTGCCAGGTCATGACATGTATTTAAAATAAATCCGTTATTCTCAATATTGAGAGTTGTTTTTTTAATGTTCTCAAAAAGTAAAGCATTCCATGGAATAATATTTCAAGGGAAGTCTTTCACCAATTACCTTCTATAAACCCTGTAAGTTATTTGTAAATCTGTGAACTTTTAATTTTTATTCTGTTCAGAAAGTGTCCAATGGCTTTAACACTGTATACTTGGTATTTTCCCGAGTCCTGTGAAAACAAATATCACAGGCATATTACTCGAGTGGGATTCCAACCCACAACCCTTGCAATTCTAGAACAGATTTTAGTTCAATTGGTATGGAAAACCTATTCCAAGCATATTAGCTTAAACCTTTAAATGGTTAAAATCGTGGACACTAGCAGAATAAAAGCAAACCTGCAGCAAATGTTTTGCAAATATATCTATGCTACATTAACACACAAACACACGATCATTACAATAGATTTTACAAAAATGGCTGTACAAATTTACACATAATTTAAAATGGGTTAAACACTCAACTTTTCAAAACAATGCATGTGTTATAAATGCATTTAACATGGCATATTGACATATGTAGCCAAACACAAAGGGCAAGACACCTGGATAAACAAACTTTACTTCACAGATTTAGCAATTACAGGTCATCCATTTTACATTGTAAATTTCCTTAGCCTTGCATCTAATCATCAACAACAAACTAAACCACAAACCAGTATGTCAAACTTGCTGCAGATAAACGCAGATTGGTCTTTTGGAAATCATTTAATTAATATTTATAATATTAACATTTGATAAACACCAGTTTTGTTACTCATTATTCATTTACTTTGAGTTCAGACACTTTGCACTCTGACCCTAGTCATGACTTGTCATCACTAAACCCATTGAAGCATTTAAGATATCACTAAACCCATTGAAGCATTTAAGATATATGGATTTACTAAGCTGTACAATAATCATCCCACTCTACATGAGGAAAGTGTGTTCATGAAATACAGAGATCAGATGAACCCTTGACTGGTGATGTCGCTTGCAACCTTCTTCTCTAAACATCTCGGGGAGATTTTGCAATTTTTTGCAAGTTTTCACCGTGTGCTTTCTGCAAAATTAAATTCAAAAGAAAATGAGAAAGTAATTAGAGTGTTCAAACATGCTTGAGATATAATTCAGGTGAAGCTGTCACCACATTTTGTTGCTAATTTATGTCATGTTTACATTAGCTTTGTTATATTTCATGTACATATATGGCAATCATGACATTTAATGTAATACAGAAAATGAAAGACAAACTCACCGCAAATTTGGTGGTAAACACTGAGAAGATTCCAAAAAAAGAATCACTTTCTGTCCTTTCAGGATCCTCGCCAAAATATTGTGCTGTTTTATTGAAAGCCTCATAAGCTTTACTGTGAAGATTCTCAGTAACTGCAAGACGATCTCTCGCTTCACAACTAAAACTCTGTCATAGCCAAAAGTTAAGGTACAATATCTTTAAAAAAGTTTATCCCTACAATAAAACCTTTAAAGTTTTATGTTCTTAAAATCTGCATGGACTTGAAACTGCAAAGGCCAACCGAATGCTTAGCACAAGATCGACTCTCCAGAGTTCTTCTATTTTTTTTTTATTTGATTCCACACAATGGAGATGTATTTAGTGAACTACTTGATGTGTGTCTGGGTTGACAAGATGAATCAGAGACACATTTTTAAAAGGAGCACCTGACTAACCTAAATAAAATAATATTCATTATATCACAAGTTTGTTCTGTTACTTGTTTAAAACTTTCACTCAAACGTTTGGTATGGCCTGTGCAGGCAGAAAAAAGAAGAAAAAAACGTACAAAGAAATCAACTATTTGAAAGTTCACGCATAAAAACCACAGTGCATACAACGCTTGTACACAGCATGCTTTGTTTACTCACTAGTTCACACAGAGCCGGTCTTTATATCACATGATAATACATTCCCACATGACAAGTTTTTAACCAATCAGATTGCATAACCTCTCAATTTTTTTTGCAAGATAGTATAGGGTTCAGTCGAGAGTCTTTCTACCAGGCATGTGAGGATGTGGGTCGTGGTCATAATGTTTGCTTTAAAGGATACATTCATAACTTGAGTGAATTTATCCTCAGGTAGATCTTCATCTTCTCTTGGTTCAAGCTGCTCACTCTGATCTATTAAGTCCTGTAGTCAAATAGAGTAAGATTAATTATCAACTTGTGTCAGACAATCCCATATCATGTATTGATTTTAAAGTTAAATACTGCATGGTGATAAGCATCTACATGAACTATTTTTGTAAATGTTGAAGTAAATACTAATTGTTTGATATTCTTGCATGTAAGAATCTCTTCTTAAAATGTTGATAGAAGTAAACACCATTTAGAACTACCAGGAGGTTGAAAGTATAAATAAATTGAAATAAACATTTGAGTTAAACTTACCTCTAGCTTATTCTTCATTTCTTGAAGTTCATCATTAACCATTCTAAGAGACACTTTACAAGCCTTAGGTACCATAGGGATCTCATCTCCAAAGGTTATGACCTCTGGAACATTAGCATATACTGCCTTAGCAACAACATGAAGGAATGTAGACTTATTGTCTGCTGTTTTGGTTGTATCTAACTATAATGACAAGTAGAGAAAAAAAGAAACATTAATGGGTTGGCATTACATTGCTTCACAAGATTGTTTTAATTCAATCAAAAGTATATGGATTGCAGAAAACATATAATATTTCAACAGCAGATAATTTTTGAAGTGGTACAGTAGCAACACACAAGTTCAACGCGTGCGCAGTAGACGATGTTAGCCACGTTGCATGCGCACAGTGCTACATTAGAAACTGTCAATTTTGAGTTTTCTACTGAATTTTGAAGCAAATAAATCGGCCTTTCCTGTGATGAGTTGTGACACTTGTTAGGTTTTGCTGATCGGAAAAATAATGATATATGTAATATTGATTTTTTTTTATCATAAAAAGAATGTCGGTGGTCTACGGCCGTTGAAAACGAATTGAGATTGTTTGCAAACGTTTTTCCTATCGGGGGATATGCACTTGAACGGTAGACACAATTAGACACAAACTGAAAAAAGGGAATACAAAATGGACAATTTGGGGTGGGATATTTTTTGGTAAAGAAAACTGAGAGAGCCGTAATTATTCAACTGATTTTGTGTTTGTTTTATAAGAACATTAAAAAGAGGTAATTCCCTTACACATTTTCTTCTGATAAAATCATTGAAATGTCGTTATCTTAGCTAAAATCATTCTTTCCGTCTGCCATTTGGTTGAGAAGGACGCTTGAGCGCAATGCAATTTCTGTGACGTAACCACAGACATATAATATCTAGTTCTTTATACTAGCAAATGCGCCCGCAGATGTTTCTGCCGATTAGCGCTAATCGTTTGTGACCGTGGTAACACACGTGGAACCTTTGAACACGACTAGTTGTAACTCCTTCTGTTCCTTGCTCTATGCTTTATCTTACCTCAGTCAGGAATGTGATTTTAAATCCTGTTGCTCCTGCCACTCTCTGGTTTCCTTTATTCATGTAGTTTCCCATCGCTAACACCAACTGAAAAATAGATTGGAAAGAACGATTTCATAAAACCTTTTCATGACAGAGAAAAAAAGATTTGTAGTCTATGAAAAGAAAATTGTTTTCCTTCTATTTTCTAGTATCAACACAATTCCTAAGAGATAATTACATGTCATACATGATATAAATCTTGTATTCAATTCAAAATTGAATACATTGTGACTAACCTCAAGGACTTTAGCGAGTTTCTGGCTCGCTCGAAGCTCCACCGCAGATTTCTCTATCACCTTCAGCAACTTAGAAACCTCTTCCATTTTCTCATCAAAACTAGACTTAAATAACAAGCTCTCAATACGCAGCTTGTAACCTGGCAACTGGCTCATCTGGCAAAAATTATGCAAAATAATAACAAAGAATATTTAAACATTGAGTTGTTTTTATTCAAGGAATGCTAAAAATTACCCAGTCATGTACCACTTGCCCAAACAACAAGATACAAACAAAATTACATTGAATAACATTAATTCAATGAAAAACTCATAAGAAAATTACAACAACGAACTTAAACAAAACAAAGCAATTAAGGAAATATACTTTAAAAGACACTAGACTGAACACACTTGTCAAAATTGGAGAAAGAGACATTAAGAATGATCAAAGGGAAAGACATGACATGAAGTGGAGTAAAAAGTAATTCTGGTATGAAGGTCATCTTATAACTAGCACATAATGCATAATACACTTAATTCTGGTATGAAGGTCATCTTATAACTAGCACATAATGCATAATACACTTAATTCTGGTATGAAGGTCATCTTATAACTAGCACATAATGCATAATACACAATCATGCGCCTTGAACAAAAGTAAAAAGTAATTCTGGTATGAAGGTCATCTTATAACTAGCACAAAATGCATAATACACAATCATGCGCCTTGAACAAAAGTAAAAAGTAATTCTGGTATGAAGGTCATCTTATAACTAGCACATAATGCATAATACACAATCATGCGCCTTGAACAAAAGTAAAAAGTAATTCTGGTATGAAGGTCATCTTATAACTAGCAAAAAATGCATAATACACAATCATGCGCCTTGAACAAAAGTAAAAAGTAATTCTGGTATGAAGGTCATCTTATAACTAGCACATAATGCATAATACACAATCATGCGCCTTGAACAAAAGTAAAAAGTAATTCTGGTATGAAGGTCATCTTATAACTAGCACATAATGCATAATACACAATCATGCGCCTTGAACAAAAGTAAAAAGTAATTCTGGTATGAAGGTCATCTTATAACTAGCACAAAATGCATAATACACAATCATGCGCCTTGAACAAAAGTAAAAAGTAATTCTGGTATGAAGGTCATCTTATAACTAGCACATAATGCATAATACACAATCATGCGCCTTGAACAAAAGTAAAAAGTAATTCTGGTATGAAGGTCATCTTATATCTAGCACATAATGCATAATACACTTAATTCTGGTATGAAGGTCATCTTATAACTAGCACATAATGCATAATACACAATCATGCGCCTTGAACACCAAGCAGGGTGGATATGTGCGCATTACAAGTCTTATTATTATTTATGATTAATCCTGCCCTATGGACTCATTGTTCATCCGATAGGATCCTTAAAATCTTTTATATTTTCAATAAGACAACTAGATAGTTTGATCCCGGCCATATCTTGTTGTGCCCACACACCTTGTTAAAGTGTCACTCGGCCCAAGCATTTTGGCCGGAATAGTAGCTAGAATTGGTTAATTTTATTTGGTATTGCACTCTGTTTGAATCTTTTAGTTCTACACCTTACTTGAAGAACTGACCTACATGTTGATGAACGAAGATTCCTTTGATTTATAAGATTATTAAAGGTGGAATTAAGTGAGAAAGTTTTGAATTCGTAATTAATTCATCAGCAAATTTAAGACATAACTGAATACATCTATCACACAATGACATGAACCCAATAACTGTTATTAGACTAACGATTGGTTCTCACAATATCTTAAGACTTGAATGGCTATCTTTTCTTATTATCTAAATACTGACTGACCTCGTATGCAAACTTGTCTGGCAGAGTCAGCTGAGAAACCTTGTTACTGTAGTGTTTCAGCTTCTCAATCTGGAAAAACAATCAATCAAAATAGGTTAACAATCAAAATAGGTTAACAATCATCATGGTTTCAAAATCCAATTACAACTCACTGACTGTTTGTTTCAGTGCTATGCTAGTCTTTTTAAATGTTGTATTAATAAGAAAGTTTTAATGTTGTATTTAAAGCTTCTCTAGGTGGGATGAGTGAGAGGTGCTCAATAAATCTATATACTATTATTGGTATCAGTATCATAACCCAGAAGCACCTCACCAAGTCACACACTTGTAAGACATTTTAAGACTTCTATTTAATTAGAAAGTTTTAATGTTGTATTTAAAGCTTCTCTAGGTGGGATGAGTGAGAGGTGCTCAATAAATCTATATACTATTATTGGTATCAGTATCATAACCCATAAGCACCTCACCAAGTCACACACTTGTAAGACATTTTAAGACTTCTATTTAATTAGAAAGTTTTAATGTTGTATTTAAAGCTTCTCTAGGTGGGATGAGTGAGAGGTGCTCAATAAATCTATATACTATTATTGGTATCAGTATCATAACCCATAAGCACCTCACCAAGTCACACACTTGTAAGACATTTTAAGACTTCTATTTAATTAGAAAGTTTTAATGTTGTATTTAAAGCTTCTCTAGGTGGGATGAGTGAGAGGTGCTCAATAAATCTATATACTATTATTGGTATCAGTATCATAACCCAGAAGCACCTCACCAAGTCACACACTTGTAAGACATTTTAAGACTTCTATTTAATTAGTGCCTGACACTGACAGCAATGACACTTGCCTTTCCAAAACAATAAATGAAACGCATAGAGCAGTTCATAATTCAGAAGAAACCTACCTCATGGTCGTCTGGAGCATAGAGAGCCATCTGCTCCAAATGGGACTGGGAAAACTTCTCTGTACTCATCGCTAGAATCTCAGCTCTGATTTCAGCAATAGGCAGTCGAAGATGACCAAGTAAAATGGCTGCCATAAAGAATTAAACACAATAGGATTATCAAGCAATGGGCAGTCGAAGATGACCAGGTAAAATGGCTGCCATAAAGAATTAAACACAATAGGATTATCAAGCAATGAGCAGTCGAAGATGACTAAGTAAAATGGCTGCCATAAGGAATTAAACACAATAGGATTATCAAGCAATGGGCAGTCGAGGATGACCAAGTAAAATGGCTGCCATAAAGAATTAAACACAATAGGATTATCAAGCAATGGGCAGTTGAAGATGACCAAGTAAAATGGATGCCATAAGGAACTAAACGACATTACCTGTATTATGAGCTTTCTTATGGTTGATCACAGCAATCTGAGGCTTCTTCTCTTTGGGGGAAACTGTTTAATAAATCAATTACAAAAACAAGACACATAAGTAACTATTGTCAAGACTTTTTGGAGATCAGTATTTTGAACAGAGGCATGCTGTGACTACTCAAGAAATGTACAAATGGGGTTATGTCTGTGTATGACATGATAAATGAAAGATCAGACATTGATCTGTTTTGGTTCAGGAGTTATGAAGTGATAAAGCTCTTAAGCAATTATCTTTGATTTAGTATAACTTGATACATGACGGTCACGTTGTTTCAGAGACTAAGTTAACTAATGAACTCCAAGAACATCTTGTAATGCTAATGACATTTGCAACCCAGAAAATGTAAGGTTTTGGGATGAACAAAGAATGATCCTAAAAAAATCAATTCTTGATGAAAACAATAGCTGTTCTAATTAATGGTTGTAACATCTCATAGTTTTAATGAGTATGGCAGGAGGTGATACAAAATTTACCTTTCTTTTTGTTTTTGACACTGAATTTTTCTTCCAGTTCTAGATGCTGAATAACATCAGCGAGATAGTCTTCAGTTTCACTGATCTGAAACAAAGTAAACAAACAATGAACAAGTTTAAATGGCAAAAAATACATCATGAATGTCAACTTTGTTTATTAGAGCTATCTGGTGATAAGCAAAGCTGTTTGATTAAGTGTATGTTATGTTGAATTGATTTTCATTAACAAGTTCCTTTGGAGGACACAGGATTTTGTAAAGGGAAAAAAAATACTGGATTGTATGGGGCCATTCATCTCTCAAGATTTTGTAATAGGGCAAAATACTCCATTGTTAAGGGGCCATCATCTCTCAAGATTTTGTAATAGGGTAAAATACTCCATTGTTAAGGGGCCATCATCTCTCAAGATTTTGTAATAGGGTAAAATACTCCACTGTTAAGGGGCCATCATCTCTCAAGATTTTGTAATAGGGTAAAATACTCCATTGTTAAGGGGCCATCATCTCTCAAGATTTTGTAATAGGGCAAAAATACTCAACTGTTAAGGGGCCATCATCTCTCAAGATTTTGTAATAGGGTAAAATACTCCATTGTTAAGGGGCCATCATCTCTCAAGATTTTGTAATAGGGCAAAAATACTCCACTGTTAAGGGGGCTTTCATCTCCCTCAGGGATGCAGTATGTTCAAGTAGGTGTGGGTTGATGATCAAATGTTGATTTCCAATGGTCTGATTATGATTCAGACTCACAACTGTAACAAAAACAATTGTTAGAAGTTATGAAACTCACCCCACTCCAGACAGTGTTCTCAGTATCAGGTAATTTCTCCCAGTTTAATCTCTTGACTGTCATCTTTCCAGCTGGCCAGTTCTGTCCGTTATTATTATTGATTTCAGGAGTGGGTGGAGCTGGAGGGGGAGGTGGGGGAGGGGGAGGAGGGGGTGGTGGGGCAGTGGGTCTCTGTGGAGGTGATCCATTCATCAAGACAGAAGCTCGTGAGCTTGAATGATGAGATGATAGCGAGTAGCGGCTACTGGCATGAGAGATAAAACTAGCAGGTGGGGAGACAGGGCGTCCATTATGAGGGGTTGAAGTAACAGGTCTTTGACCACGTCTTAAATGATCTCCTCCTTCTACAGATGATGCATACCCAGATCTTGCATCAGGAGGAACTGTAATAGATGAAGGACCAGGGAAGTGTTGAACCATTCGACCATTCAGGAGGGATGTGTTGTTATTAGCGTTAAATCCTGGATGATCAGGAGAGGAGTGATGTGGCTGACGTCTGGAAGAACTTTGAATTGAGACGGAATCTTCATCTGACAGCATGCTTGTCACCACTGTCAATAGAACAATGTGTACACAACAATATTATCCAGTGCTCACTTCTCACAATGAGATTATCAAGGGACCCAGGTCAGGATATCAAGGGACCCTGGTCAGGATATCAAGGAACCCTGGTCAAGCTATCAAGGGACCCTGGTCAGGATATCAAGGGACCCTGGTCAGGATATCAAGGAACCCTGGTCAGGATATCAAGGGACCCTGGTCAGGATATCAAGGGACCCTGGTCAGGATATCAAGGGACCCTGGTCAGGATATCAAGGGACCCTGGTCAGGATATCAAGGAACCCTGGTCAAGCTATCAAGGGACCCTGGTCAGGATATCAAGGGACCCTGGTCAGGATATCAAGGGTCCCTTGTCATGATATCAAGGGACCCTGGTCAGGATATCAAGGGACCCTGGTCAGGATATCAAGGGTCCCTTCTCAGGATATCAAGGGACCCTGGTCAGGATATCAAGGGTCCCTTCTCAGGATATCAAGGGACCCTGGTCAGGATGTCAAGGTTCTATTATGGCCCATTTTACAACAATGTTTTTACAAATGAATAAAAACCACATCAAAAAATGATACCTTTGTCCGCTTGATCATCATCACTGCAGGTGAGAAATAAATTTAACTGTAGCTCATCTACATTTCACAATTAATAAATAAAAAGTTAAGTATCAGCTAGTGAAGCATTAGCTAGGATTGAAATGTTGGTTACATAACACAAATAAACTGACATGCTTTTCAAGACAATCGTGCACTATCAATATAAATCATGCAATATTGCTCAAGATATATATTCATCATTACATGCATAAAATAACAAGGGTAAAGAAAATCCTTTCTCCAGAAGACGATCAGAGCATACTGATCAAAACGTCGAGTTGAAACCAACGGTTCTTTTCAGAACCACCCCAACTCATTAGAGATAGTCATTACATGGTGTTACCGTAAACCTTTGTATATCATATTTCCACCATGCAAAGTTTCAAAACCTACTTAAGAAAATCCTGTCAATTCAGATATGAAACCATAGCTAACTTTTATAATGAAGTTTTCCCATAATATACTACATTCCATAAACAGGGCATTTGATTTGTATTAAAGCTCACAAACTTTGGGGCATTTGATTTTTACTAAAGCCCCCAAACTTCAGGGCATTTGATGTGTACTAAAGCCCCCAAACTTCAGGGCATTTGATGTGTACGTCTCGTACAATAATATTACCTTGAAGCTGCTCAGGATTTACGGTATAAATACTGCCTCGTTTTCTTCTATCATGACTAGGGCGACGAGCAGACGGGCCAGCCTCAGACCCAACATTCGGAGAATACTTGGAATGACGAGGTTTTGGCTTGGGTGAGGGTTCTTTGGGATGTAGAGGTGGTTTATGATGATGAGGATGACGATGGTGGCGATGAGAATAAGAAACCTCACTCACTGAGGGATAGTCAGTCAAATCTGTCTCTTCATTCTCATCTATAGTGAGAGGATTCATGCAAGAGGGATGGGAGGTGGAGATGGATGGAAAAGGAGGGAAGATGGTCCATGAAATACATGCAAGAAAACTATAAAGTTACTGTTTGTGTCCATGCAAAGTCAAAGAACAATAAGATTAAACATATACTGTATCGGATTCTTATTCTTAACTGTTGATGATACCATTTGACAAATGTTTCCAGTTGCATCATTAGCATCGTTAGAGTTTGAGTATTGAAAATGGCAAGTTGATTCACATTTGACAATTCTTCAATGGAATAAATAAATGAAAACATGCAAAAGAAAAACAGCATGCATCTTGTACAAAGGATTCAAAGCACAGCAGGGCAAACAAAATGTTCTTTAAAAGTAATGCTTTGAATTAGCTGAAAAGAACTGAAGTGTGCAAATTTGCTCAAAACAAGAGCATACAAGACTTGAAGTTTTACATTTTGAGAATAAGCAAGATCTGGAGTGATGACTATCTATGAATCTTTTTCAAGAAACATTGGAGTTTACACAAACCAAAACATTTTCCTTATAAACACCCAAGTAGTCTTGAACCATTCTTGGTGTTAATAAACTGAGTTTCACAAAAGTTTCTGTGTTGTAATTGTGCATTGTCTTTTACAGGCACAAACCAACTGTCAATCGAGTTAAAGCCATTAGACACTTTCGGTAAACAGTATTGTCCAAAGGCCCACACTTCGTGTATCACAACTGATATAAAAAATAACAAACCTGTGAAAATTAAGGCTCAATCGGTCATCGGAGTCGGGAGAAAATAACGGGGAAAACCCACCCTTGTTTCCGCACGTTTCGCCGTGTCATGACATGTGTTTAAAATAAATCCGTAATTCTCGACAACGAGAATTGACAATTGTTTTAATGTTTTCTCAAAAAGTAAAGCATTTCATGGAATAATATTTCAAGAGAAGTCTTTCACCATTACCTTCTGTAAACCCTGTAAGTTATTTGTAAATCTGTGAACTCTTTTTTTTTTTTCTGTGCCGAAAGTGTATAATGGCTTTAATACATGAGGATTAGTTTCTTGGAAGGACTGATAAGTATTTTACCTTCACTGAATCCTGGCAAATACATGCCATGAAGAACCTTGGATTGTCCCTCTGATGTCGCTAATTCAAACAAAAAGAAATGAACAAAGGAAGGCAAAGCATTATGGGTGAAGTCATGCATGTTGGGAACTGTGCTCTCAGAGCTAATTCAGTCAATTATTTTGTATTTCTAATTTTGGCTATGTTTTGTTTCAGTGTGTCTCAAGCCATTGTTAAACGCTCGACTGTGCTCATGTATAATTTTGTGCTCAAAACTATGGGTCTTTGAACACCATGGTTCTTGACTCAAATTTTCACAGATGTCTTCATCAGACAGTTTAAAAGAATTCAGCACAATTACGGTAATATAAATGTAGCAGGTCCCACTAGTTCTTTACCTTACTGTTATTGTAAATGCAGCAGGTCCCACTAGTTCTATACCTTACTGTTATTGAAAATGTAGCAGGTCCCACTAGTTCTTTACCTTACTGTTATTGTAAATGTAGCAGGTCCCACTAGTTCTATACCTTACTGTTATTGAAAATGTAGCAGGTCCCACTAGTTCTTTACCTTACTGTTATTGTAAATGTAGCAGGTCCCACTAGTTCTTTACCTTACTGTTATTGTAAATGTAGCAGGTCCCACTAGTTCTTTACCTTACTGTTATTGTAAATGTAGCAGGTCCCACTAGTTCTTTACCTTACTGTTATTTTAAATGTAGCAGGTCCCACTAGTTCTTTACCTTACTGTTATTGTAAATGTAGCAGGTCCCACTAGTTCTTTACCTTACTGTTATTTTAAATGTAGCAGGTCCCACTAGTTCTTTACCTTACTGTTATTGTAAATGTAGCAGGTCCCACTAGTTCTTTACCTTACTGTTATTTTAAATGTAGCAGGTCCCACTAGTTCTTTACCTTACTGTTATTGTAAATGTAGCAGGTCCCACTAGTTCTTTACCTTACTGTTATTGTAAATGTAGCAGGTCCCACTAGTTCTTTACCTTACTGTTATTGTAAATGTAGCAGGTCCCACTAGTTCTTTACCTTACTGTTATTGTAAATGTAGCAGGTCCCACTAGTTCTTTACCTTACTGTTATTGTAAATGTAGCAGGTCCCACTAGTTCTTTACCTTACTGTTATTGTAAATGTAGCAGGTCCCACTAGTTCTTTACCTTACTGTTATTTATAACCAGATTATGTTAGCCTCACATTGCAGTGTTTGGACACTATTACCAATGCTGTATAATATCTTGAATCAAAGAGACTAGACATAACATTACTGTAATCATCAACTTGAGTTGACTAATAGTCACTATCAAACTGAACTAGTTCTTTGAGACACAAAGATGGTTTGCATTAAACATCTAGCAGACAATATCACCATTTCAGTACAAGTACAGAAAACTACGACCTAATAGAGTGAATGCCAGAGTAAAGAAAACCTTCCTTCTTGACAGGAAATAAAATCAGCACACTGATGGTAATCAGAATCAATCATCCAATGGTATTTAACAAATCTTCTACACTCAGATCGTTCCAGTGATGTTGAACACTGACACACCAGACTTAACTTAAATCTATCAAACTCAGTCAAAACCTGGCAAACAATTTTGTACACGATTTGTTAATACTATTTGGGTTAATTTATCGTTAAAGACAGTGGACACTATTGGTAATTGTCAAAGACCAGTCTTCTCACTTAGTGTATCTCAACATATACATAAAATAACCAACCTGTGAAAATTTGAGCTCAATCGGTCGTCGAAGTTGCGAGATAATAATGAAAGAAAAAACACCCTTGTCACACGAAGTTGTGTGCTTTCAGATGCTTGATTTCGAGACCTCAAATTCTAAACTTGAGGACTCAAAATCAAATTCTTGGACAATTACTTCTTTCTCGAAACCTACGTCACTTCAGAGGGAGCCGTTTCTCAGCATGTTTTATACCATCAACCTCTCCCCATTACTCGTTACCAAGTAAGGTTTTATGCTAATAATTATTTTGAGTAACTACCAATAGTGTCCACTGCCTTTAAAGATTACGGGACAAAGAAGTGAATATTTGATCTTGATATAAAATTAATGACCGAAATGCTATGAAGAATGTATGATGAACAATAATATTCTCTCTTGAGAGAAGAAAAGAAGAGAAAATTACCCCAAAACAACCAATACTCCACCATTAACAAAGTTAAAGAAAAGACCGTATTGAAAAAGTGTGATGTCTTATGCAAACCATCTACCTCTCTATATGCTACAGAGTTTTGGGCTGGGTGGCTATATGAACAGCATGTACTGGCTTCAAGTAGGATTTACAAAGCAAGGACCAACCAGCAACACATACAAACAACAAACTTAAGTTTAAAATACTTCTTGTTTGACTTGTTTTCTTTTTTATTTCAATTTTATAGAACTAAAACAGACAATCTAGTCAATGTATATAGAGCATTAAAAATGGTTTGATAAAATGATTTCTAAAAAATATATATCTGTAGTATTAGGTACAGTAGATGGTTTAATAAGACACACATTTAGGTTTATATTAATCATTTTATCTAAATATGTAAATTAGGGTAAAATCAACCCCGCATATTGCCAAGTATGATATATACCTCTTGTTATATACAAATATCGTTAAATGTGACACCTACACGTGCACTGTACATTGAGCTATCCGCTACGGTACCGTCAAACTAAAGGTAACTTAGTCTCCCTAGCTCAGCATTTTCTAAAAGATGGTAAACAGTTCAAATATTCTTCTTGTGAAGTATTTATGTATTTGAAAACATCTCACCCCAGGAATACAGGTTCATAAAGCAGAAACCAAAAGGCATCATTGCATGTCTCATTCATTTTTGATTAATTTACAATCCATGAATAGTGATTCATACTAAGTAAGAATGTCAAATCATTCATCCTTAATAAATGCCTCTATTTAAACTATAGCTACAACATGTATGTTTAAAATCTCATAGAAATTGCCACGCACTGTATTATGTTCAGGTATCTATATGTACCTGTAACTGCTAAATAATACAGAAAGTATATTTGTTTTGAACTGGATATGTACATTTTCACCTACATGTATTGTATTTATAAAAGTGTTATAAGTAATCTGTGTGACTGTCTGTGTATAAAGCAGGGTGAGGGTTGGAAAGGTTTTGGGTTGAGAGGGGAGAGTTAAACAAACTGCAATGTGTTTGTTTTTTACTTTAAAGACACTGGACACTATTGGTTATTATCCTGTTAGTTTCATTGCAACTTCGCGCACTTACGCGTACGCGCGCTGAAAATGTATCAATTTTGAGTGCGCACATGTAACATGTGCGCGCGTATAAACTGACGCCGAGCTCATGCGCGTGTTTTAATGCACAAGGAACAGCTATCGTCCAATCATTTGCCTCCTTTGACCCCAGTTAAGGCGCTGAACAGATCACTTTAAAAGAGTCACTGGTCTCAAAGATCAGTAATGTGATTAACGCACGAAAGAGATGGGAACCATCAAAGGCTCAAATATGGCCCCTGAACATGTCTGGAAGTACCACCGAGAGAAAAGTCACAAAATTTGGACAATTGTAGCCGTTTAATTCGCTAAAAAAAGTATTTATTAATGGGAATAACATTGTTCGTACCCGGTCTTTACTGCGTGGTAATGACCTTGGTTGGTGGCTGGCGCTCGGTCCGTTAACAGCGCCAGCCACCAACCCGGTCATTACCACGCAGTGAAGACCGGGTACTCGCACTGTTATTCCCTAATTGCCAAAGACCAGTCTTCTCACTTGGTGTATCTTAACATATGCATAAAATAACAAACCTGTGAAAATTTGAGCTCAATTGGTCGTCGAAGTTGCGAGACAATAGTTAAAGAAAAAACACCCTTGTCACACGAAGTTGTGTGCTTTCAGATGCTTGATTTCAAGAAATCAAATTCGTGGAAAATTGTTTCTGTCCTGAAAACTACGTTACTTCAGAGGGAGCCGTTTCTCACAATGTTTTATACTTTCAACAGCTCCCCGTTACTCTTTACCAAGTAAGGTTTTATGCTCACAATTATTTTGAGTAATTACCAATAGTGTCCACTGCCTTTAACCTGAAGTCTAGTCTTCATGTCTCATCTTGTAAACAAACTATTGCTACCACAATGAGGCTTGATGCAAACATAATAGTCTGGTACATTTTAGGCATCAGTGTTATATATACCTCAAGTGAATTGGGATTCTGGTGGATTACTGCACAATCTCCACATATCGGGATGTACATGTGCAGGTGACAGAGACAAAGATGACCATAGAGTGAAAAAAATGGTATATTTAACACCAAACTTTTTAAAATGTAACTGTTACAAATATCACAAATCAATATAACAATAAAACATTTAGGGTAAACAACAAACATAAAATACTTACAAATACAAGATAAACACAAGTGATCACATTGTTACTTTAAAACCATCACCATATTTCAAATTATACATTACTGATACGAGTTTTACAATTATCAATATTAACACACAGTTAAAGGTTCAACCACAACTTATACCAATCAGAGACATTCACAAACCAATTCATCAAATCTTATGTGCAAAGTAATAACCATAATCTGTAATTACTTTCCAATATTTATATTATATATTTAGATGTTGTTATAAAATAGACTTTTACTCTTGAACCAACAACTGCAAGCTTTTGTTAAACACAGCACTCTGTTTTAGTTAGCCATGATACAATCAAGGGATTAAAACAAAAGGAAATCTTGACTTCCAAAGAAATTACCTTCATCTGATGGGGACGATGGTGTTTGATCCAGAGAATCATCCCCAAGATAATCCTTTGGTATGGGGTATACATTGGGATTCCCAGATAAGACGTCTGTGTGACCATGAATTCTTGGTCCTGTACCGTAGTAGTATGCCATGGATTGATGACGTCTTGAATCGTAATAGTCATCATTGTAATGCTGTGGGGCTTCACCAACACTACGAGGTCTTACATGTTGAGGGCGCTCTTGACTTTTAAACCTCTGCCTCTCCTCCCTATGCGCTCTTGGCAATGCACCCATACTACGTGGTCGTGGCATCCTTTGCCTTGATTCACCTTGGCTATAATCACGTCTAGATTGACGTTCATGTCTTGGCCAATTATCTGACTGATAATAGTCGGGTGAATATTGGCGTGAATATCTACGCTGAGGATGGTAGCCAGGTGTTTCAGGGAAGGAGGGGACTGGGTAAGAGTCATTTATGTCATCTGGGCGACTCCCTGAATATATATAAGGAGTAAGTATGGTTAGATCATGCATTATGTATCAGTATTTAAATCATGCAGTGATCACATGCACATCATGCACCAATCATAGGGTGAAATGTAAATTACTAGAGCACAATATGTAGTTACTTTTTAATAAAGCGGTGAATACTACTCAGTGTTTCTTGTAAAAGGAAATAATATCAGCAAAACTACTAAACTACTTGTGAAAGGCAACTAAACTATTGAGCAATGTAAACATACAACACAAATTGTGACTAAACTATTCAGCAATGTAGACATACAACACAAATTGTGACTATTCAGCAATGTAGACATACAACACAAATTGTGACTATTGAGCAATGTAGACATACAACACAAATTGTGACTATTGAGCAATGTAGACATACAACACAAATTGTGACTAAACTCTTGAGCAATGTAGACATACAACACAAATTGTGACTAAACTATTGAGCAATGTAGACATACAACACAAATTGTGACTATTGAGCAATGTAGACATACAACACAAATTGTGACTATTGAGCAATGTAGACATACAACACAAATTGTGACTATTGAGCAATGTAGACATACAACACAAACTGTGACTATTCAGCAATGTAGACATACAACACAAATTGTGACTAAACTCTTAAGCAATGTAGACATACAACACAAATTGTGACTATTGACCAATGTAGACATACAACACAAATTGTGACTATTGAGCAATGTAGACATACAACACAAATTGTGACTAAACTCTTAAGCAATGTAGACATACAACACAAATTGTGACTATTGACCAATGTAGACATACAACACAAATTGTGACTATTGAGCAATGTAGACATACAACACAAATTGTGACTATTGAGCAATGTAGACATACAACACAAATTGTGACTAAACTCTTGAGCAATGTAGACATACAACACAAATTGTGACTAAACTATTGAGCAATGTAGACATACAACACAAATTGTGACTATTGAGCAATGTAGACATACAACACAAATTGTGACTATTGAGCAATGTAGACATACAACACAAATTGTGACTAAACTCTTAAGCAATGTAGACATACAACACAAATTGTGACTATTGACCAATGTAGACATACAACACAAATTGTGACTATTGACCAATGTAGACATACAACACAAATTGTGACTATTGAGCAATGTAGACATACAACACAAATTGTGACTATTGAGCAATGTAGACATACAACACAAATTGTGACTATTGAGCAATGTAAACATACAACACAAATTGTGACTATTCCAAACAATGGTCCCAACACACTAGGGCACGAGAATAAAACAAGTAGCTAGTTTTACAAAAGATTCTTATTTGTAATGCACATCTCTTTTAAAGAGTGCAATTATTGTATGAGTGCGAGTAGTAATGATTTTGACTCTTAGTTAAATGGTGTACATGTATTTTCAATAGTAAAACTACTGGTACTTATTCTCCAATTGTTTATTATACGTGAAGCTGTGAACAAGAATAAATACCAAGCCAACTGTGCATATTGGGCAAACCACCAAGTACATGAAACACAACTTGGAGTCAGTTTGACGATTGCAAGTCCCCTTTTTATTCTGTAGCAGGTTTTTTTAACTTGAGATGACACTATGGTTCACAACTTAGTTGGATTCCTGATTTTAAAGACAGTGGACACTATTGGTAATTGTTAAAACCAGTCTTCTAACTTGGTGTTTCTCAACATATGCATAAAATAACAAACCTGTGAAAATTTGAGCTTGATTGGTCATCGGAGTTGCAAGATAACTATGAAAGAAAAAAACACCCTTGACACACGAAGTTGTGTGCTTTCAGATGCTTGATTTCGAGACCTAAAATTCTAAACTTGAGGTCTTGAAATCAAATTCGTGGAAAATTACTTCTTTCTCGAAAACTAAGTCACTTCAGAGGGAGCCGTTTTTCACAATGTTTTATACTATCAACCTCTCCCCATTACTTGTTACCAAATGAGGTTGTATGCTGATAATTATTTTGCGTAACTACCAATAGTGTCAACTGCCTTTAAGTCCCTTTTATTCTTTTGTAGTTTTTTACCTAAGATGACACTATGGTACACAACTTAGTTGAAATCCTGATTTTAAGTCCCTTTTATTCTGTTTTTACCTGAGATGACACTTGAGTCGGGAAGAGGGTATCGGGTATCATAGGATAGGTCTGTTCGGCGGTTGCTAAGTAACTGGGGTGGTTCCTCAACTACAGTTACCATGGAAAGATTAAGACAATGCAGAGATGACTAAACACAACAAACAAACTATTCATTCATCTCAATAAGAAATTATCAACTTTATCCTTTGTTTTTTTTTATAAATCAAAATTGGATGAAAATCAGAGCTGTATGGCAATTTGTATTTGTTTGCTCAAAGTATTCAAGGTTTGGAATACATTTCCAAAACAATAATGAATTTGTAATTAAAACATTGTTTTCAAATAGTTTAGATTCTTGTGTTTAAGATTCAGAACTTGGCCACATGAACAGTTGATTCTCTTAATATTCTCACTGGTTCTTTAAACTATGTATGTGTTCATTTTAAACATTGAAATCAAGAGCAACATTTACTGTGGAAATGACACACAGTATAACCATTCAATGCATTTATCTTGCTTGTCTCTCTCAATAAAACCACAAGAAACTACACTAAAAAAAGTCAAAGAAGATGTTTTGTCTTGCAAATTTTGTCATTTTCCGTTGCTCTCTCCAATGCATTGAGTTCAATTCACTTTAATAAGATTGGATTTTCTAAGATGGGCATTTCATGCAGAGTAAAAGATAGACTACATCGCTTTTAACAAAAATGTGCAGAAATGAAAAAAGGATCAGATAAAGTAAAAGCAATCAACAAGTAGTTCTTATTCATTAATAACCAAACTGACAAACATATTGTAAAATAACAACAATTTATACTTCATATGCAACCATCATATAGGTAATGCTAAGAGGAATGATACAACATTGGCAACACAAGTCTACATAAAATGTCAATTCCAAAGAGGAATGATAGAACATTGGCAACACAAGTCTGCATAAAATGTCAATTCCAACAATAACACATGAATGTAATCATAAATCAACCTGGAAAACAGCTTGACATACTATAATCATTTGACTACATAATGACTGAAAAGGGCAACTAAAATATTGTATTATTAGGCTCTATAACTCTTTTGTTATTAATGATGATAAAAACTGCCACAAATGAGTCTTGCATGTATACCGAACAATGTTAGCAACATGTTCATGGTTACACAATGTACTTTTCTCTCTGTTTAATGAGAGTGGCTAACACTTTCTTCAAACCAATATTGTATCTTCCTTTCAGCTTATTCATATAATCTACGTGAAACTGTTTTAGGTCATTACTGGAAGTCTCTTAGGTAAATGGAACAGGACTAATTTACTTACAATCAAATCGATGATTCCTTCTAGCTCGTTCATATTGATCTTGTTCTAGCAGCATAGTTGCATCAGCCACTGTTACATTATAGTATGAAGGAGTTAATATCAATAACATGCAATGTAGTTAGCTTTATGATTTATCCAGCAGAAGGTCATTATTGCAATTATTGTAAAAAAAAATGTACAGTTTGTAACTGGTTTCCTTGTTGTTTACTTTAGCAGACCTTGATTGTTAAGCAACACTTTCTGTTAATATCTATGAAACTTGGGCCAATTGACAAGTTTAACCTGCCTTGTTCATATTTCATTCCTATCACCTTGATTTGGCTAATGTAACAGCGTTTCACCTGCCCAGTTTGTACAACAATACTTTTTATCAAGTTTCAGTGGCCACTAAAATCTTGATTCAATTTTAGTAGCCAAAGACACCTGGTGGTGACAGGTGTTCACCTGCCCAGTTTGCACACTAAAACTTGATAAAATGTCAAAGAATTTGACCCAAAGGAAAACTCTTGCAACTTAAACTATATTTGGGCATATTGGTTCATTTGATAAACACTAGTAAATTATTTTCCTGTGTTCTCTTTACCTGATTGGAAATCCTCTTCCCTCCTTCCAAATATAATATCCCCAGTAGTAGGTGCAACATCATAACTAGCCCCTCGATTAAATGGAGATTTAGTGTAGCGTAAAGAGGCTGCCTCTTCAGGATGTCCATTGGAGGGACGCATCCACCATTGACCCTGGGCACCATATACTGCATCTATGTAGTCCATAGTGGGGCGCAGGAGGGTTTAGTTAGTTCATGCAAGGGTGTAGGATGTGGTTAACATGTAGCGTTAGAGCATTATAAACTTATCACAACCTTCTTATATCTTGACTTTATTAATGTTTTAGTGGTTAAAAAAAACATCATGATTTAAGACACAAGTACACTTAAAATTATAGTAATACTTGGTAATACTTTGAGATTCGTTTAAAGATAATCTAAAACCTAGAATGACTAACTGATGATCTGAATGATCAAACATAAAGGACTCAACTGTTTTTTGTTTCATAAACTATGTATCAATTCATTTATATAATATGTCTAACATTGTTAACAATAAACCACCTAGTTCAAATTATAACATTATTTAAAAATAATTGACATGAATGGTTTTAATCCCAACATACTCATGAACACATTCTTAGATTACAGCTCAACATTTGATAAGCTTTCAAAGATGAATGGGTTCTTTGTGATGAAGCTAATAATACATCTTGATATAATAGATGATGACAGACTTTCTTGTACTGACAGCTAGTATCCATGATGCTAGATGGTTCGGATGATCCTGTTGTTTACTACACAACATCCAAAGAACATTCCAGAAAGAAGTCTGATGCTTAGGAATAGCAGTCCCATTATAATCAACACTTTCTTGTATATGAATATAACAAGTACCAGGGGTTGTGGGAAATGTTGTTTCTCCTTGATACAACATCTGGACATCTAATGTAATCCCTAGAGCCTCAATGTGTTAAGTTGTAATACCCATCTAATGTACCTCAATGACTTTGATAATGAACATAATGCTCTTATCAACATGCTCTAATAATTCAAAGATAACACCTTTTTGAGATGATCTGTGAACAAAAGTATCATGAATTGTGTAAATAGTCACCAGTTGTGAGCAAAAGTCGAATTCAACAAAGCAATGTACAGTTCCAAATACAACCTGCCTCATGTTAAAGACATAACTTGTTGAGTGTTTCTAGTTTACAATGTTCCATTGAGACAGTTTTAAATACAACCTGCCTCATGTTAAAGACATAACTTGTTGAGTGTTTCTAGTTTACAATGTTCCATTGAGACAGACTTACCTGCAGCATGACGATCGATAAGATAAATGACTTTCCTCTTACAGACTTCTTGCTCTTCTTCTGGTAGGATCTGGATGATGTAAGGCCACAATGTCCTCTTAGCGTTGGTATCAAGCACAGGAAATAACTCCACTATCAAACCATCAAGATTTCTAATGGAAGAAATATTGACAGATAGTTGTTAAAGTCTAATCATCAGACCTCAGTGGCTTCATTCAAACATCGAGGGACAACTAAAGAGAAGAAGACTCAATCAATCTGACTATCTTTACCTGCATTGATGATACTCTTGTAAAGCTCTCTTAACCATCTTCCTTTCCTGACCAGTAAGATGATGCTCCATCTGTAAAACAAAAAAACGAAAACAAAATAATCTCTTGACATTCCTTCATAAACAACCCTTAAAAAAGTCTCATTTTTATCAATATTCCATTAAAAGGCTGAAAAGGACAACAGTGAAGATGGCTGCAGTAAGTTTTTTTAATTTTTAAAAAAAGTTTTTTACTAACCATTTCCTTAAAGGTTCTTCCCACAGCATACAAGTCTTGTCTGGACATAGGACCTGTTTTGACATCTCCTAATTCAGCTACTTGTCCTTTACTATGGACAGATTCAGAGAGCCAATTAGAAACTGAAGATACTTCACTGGCTGTGGTCAAACTACGAGCTGTGCTACGGGTTGTAACAGATGGAGCACTTGAATAACCTGTGACAAATAACATTAAGATAAAGAGCTTTGGATGTCTTTCTCATACATCACACTTTTATTTGTAAATGCAATTCTTCTGGTAGGATCTGGATGATGTAAGGCCACAATGTCCGCTTAGCGTTGGTATCAAGCACAGGAAATAACTCCACGATCAAACCATCCAGATTTCTAAATGCAAATAAACTGTGGAATGTTCTTCCTAAGCAGTTTGGTGTATCTTACACGCTGGTATGAAGGATTGAATGTACGCCTAGCAAGATAGTGAGATTTTGTACATATGTTGTATGTGATGATTAAAACAAAGCAAATCTCTTTGAGTTTTTCTTTAAAAGTTAAAATTCGAAGTCACCACAGTCTTAATTTTCAGAATTCACAATTGTACAATTACTTACCAATTTGCAAAACGCTGATTTTATTTTTTTATTTGGTTAATAGGATTTTGTGACAATTGTTCGAACAGGTTGGCAAGGTTAGGGGGTAAGCAACATGGAGACCACTTCCTTTTCCAAATAAACAATGAATGTGGTAGTAAGATTGAGTGAATTGGCCAACTACATACCACTTGATGGGATAGGTTGTCCAGACTCTATAGCTATTGTTGGTGCACTCCCACTGCCTTTCAATAATACAATCAGTTGATCATGAGTCTTCTTTCGAACATCAAGTCCATTCAGTCTAATAATACGATCCCCAGGATGTAAACCAGCCTTCTCAGCAGGACCACTAGGATCAACAGATTCAATAGTGACAGGACTATGGCCAACCAGCATGAAACCAAAGGAACCACCAGTTCGGTCAATTTGAACCACTCTGGAAAAAAATAACATTTACAATATTAAGAACAATATAATGAAAGTTGTTTCCTCCAAGCTAAATACATCAAAGTACAATTACATGTACTTGCAGGATTGTTGTTTTCATTCTTTGACAACGTATAGGCTAACTTTTGCCTAGAGGTGAGGTTTGCCTTTAGCATCATGTATAAACCTCTTTCGAGTTGTGTTGGTTCTGAAAAGTATCCGTATGCTCTGATCGTCTTCAGGAGGTTTTTCTGTATTGCATACTTTTAATCTTTCTGTACTTTGGGGAACAATTCTTGATAATAAATGTAAAGTTTGACAAACCTCCTGCCTGCACTGGGGGCACCCTGAGTGACCATAAAGTCAAATCTCTCTCGGTGTTTTGGTGGGACGAATATTCTACAAACAAAGATCAAAAACAATTATTAATGTCATATTGCTTTTCTTCAAAACAATCATAGATTAAACCATAAAATTTACACAAAAAAAAGAACGACAATACAACCAACAATGTTGTTAATTATGACATGAATTACACTTTAACATCATCATGAAGCAACATACGGATTTTAAAAATTAATATAGTTGTTTTTTTTTGGTTTAAATTGACAACTGAATAAAGTGAACAAATTGTATTTACCTGATATCATCAAAGAGTAATCTTTGTGATGGTGTAGTAAGAAGAGTAGCCAGAGCACGGCCAAAATGATCAACCCTCTTGTCTTTAGCATATTGCTTCAATACTGCAACCAGGGCATCTTTTCGTGGTCGATCATCAAAGAAAACACCATCCAACTGAATAAATAAATAAATAAACAAACAAATCAAAGAATTGTTTTAGTTATTTAAAGTGTTTGTCTCAGAATCATCAAGAGGGGATTATGACATATTTAGTTAAATTCTGAACATCTAACCACTTCACTTTATCAAAACAAATAATGCTGTAGTCCAACATTGCTTACAGTTGTGAATATTGCTTACACATGTAATCGCTTAAAATGAAGTCAAATTACTAGTAAATAATGGTTCCCAAATAGTTATTTAAGTCAGAGTTAAGTACAGTGTATGACTATTTAAATACATTTTGTATTATAGAACACTGGCCTGTATCTATTATAAGGTACACATTTTAAACTTAAAGACACTGGACACTATTGGTATTGTCAAAGAATACATGTAGTCTTCACAATCGGTGTATCTCAACATATGCATAAAATAACAAACCTGTGAAAATTTGAGCTCAATTGGTCGTCGAAGTTGCGAGATAATGAAAGAAATGGTCACTCGAAGTTGTGTGCTTTCAGATGCTTGATTTCGAGACCTCAAACTCTAAATCTGAGGTCTCGAAATCAAATTCGTGAAAAATTACTTTGTTTTTCGAAAACTCTGTCACTTCAGAGGGAGCTGTTTCTCACAATGTTTTATATTATCAACCTCTCCCCATTACTCGAAATCAAGAAAGGTTATATGATAATAATTATTTTAAGAAATTACCAATAGTGCCCACTGCCTTTAAAAACTGTTGCGCTTTATTACTTGAAATTCAAAAGCACTAAATTCTAGTTATTTTTACATGATCTTTCTAAATCATATTAAACAAACAAAAATTTTAAATTTTCCTTTAAAAATACCAATAACAAAAAGGGGAAAAATTAATACTTTGCAAATTGTATTAAAATGTATTAAAATGTAGGTACATGTAGGGAAAAAACACAATGTCTAAGATAAGAGACAACATTGCAACCCATGTGATAAAACACAATGTCTAAGATAAGAGACAACATTGCAACCCATGTGATAAAACACAATGTCTAAGATAAGAGACAACATTGCAACCCATGTGATAAAACGCTTTTTTTTGTTTTTTCAAAAGCAATGATTACATTTCGTTCATTTTCACAACGTTTCATGAACAGATTACAATGTATACTGTTAAAAAAACTGACGCCTAAACCACAAGTTTTGTATATTTTGTCAGTTCAAAAGATATGAGAGCATGTGTATAAAAAACACAGAGTTCACACGTAAAATGTGTGCAAAGAATTAGCTACAATAAACTACTGTACTGGTTTTATGTTGTGTGCATTCATTTTAATTTAGTTTTAAAATATCATTTGACTCATAGCATAAATAATCACCTTCTTTTTAGAAGTAAAATGATAAATAATCAGTCACTCCTTACACACTTTAGAAACAAAACATGGGTAACAGTAGATATAAGGTATAATGCATACATTTATAAACACAGTTTGGTTGCACCCACACCCTGTGACAATTCCACAATGCAACAATTCATTTTAATTTAATTATTGAGATGTACCACTCCCTAGATGTATAAGCAATGAGCAAGCAATCATACTCAACCAGATGTTGCTTCTGTTGCCAGGTTGCTATAGCAACCATAGTAAGACTACCAATGCATTATACATGAGCAACCATTGCTTTAGGCTGTACTGATCTACAGTACTTACAGTACTTGTAAGCCTGGTACAGGGTACGTGTAGTGTGGACTCTTTGGAGCTTCATTTGGATGCGTTTTAAATTACTTGGTCATTGATTGAAATTAGTATGACCAGACATAACTAAAGTAGGCAGCCTTGTTGCCTTGCCTATAAACAAAGCATCAATTATTTGCTTCATTTACATAGATCCAAAAGAGCAAACAATAAAGTGTGTTGTCATGAACCAGGTTGTAATCCTCAGATATTGCTTCTTTAGACAGTTACATATAACTCTGGATTGAACTACCTACAATAATCAATTGTATTTATAAGGGTGCTCTTAAAACATATATTTTTAGTCACTAAACGCATTTTTTCATTTGCTTATAATTGTTCCTGGTTCAGTGTATATTAGTGGGATTAATTTCTTGTATTTTTAATATTTCCATTTTTATATGTCCATTTCTGGGTATGTTGTTTCTAATGTTTTAAATTTGTATCTCCTTTTGTGTGCATTGTTAAAGCCATTGGACCCTTTCGGTACAGCAAAAAACAAAAAGTTCACAGATTTACAAATAACTTACAGGGTTTACAGAAGGTAGTGGTGAAATACTTGTCTTGAAATATTATTCCATGAAATGCTTTACTTTTTGAGAAAACAGTAAAACAATATCAATTCTCGTTAACGAGAATTACGGATTTATTTTAAACACATGTCATGAAACGGCGAAACGCGCGGATATAAGGGTGGGTTTTCCCGTTATTTTCTCCCGACTCCGATGACTGATTGAGCCTAAATTTTCACAGGTTTGTTATTTGATATAGAAGTTGTGATACACGAAGTGTGGGCCTTGGACAATACTGTTTACCGAAAGGGTCCAATGGCCTTAAGGGAATAAAAAGGTAGCGACGAGTTTTTAAACGGCCTTTTAAAACCGGCAGGGTCGTTGCCGTGTGAAAAAGGCCCGAGCCACGGCAACAACCCTAGCTGGTCATTATCAACCGTTTAAACCCCCATGTGACGCGCTCTCCACCAATTGGAATAGCGAACCTGTCTGAGGTATACATGAATGAATCTTTTTAGTCACTAAACGTATTTTTACATTTGCTAATTGCTCCTGGTTCAATATTAGTTGATGGATTAATTTCTTGTATTATTTTTTAAATATTTCAATTTGTATGGGTTTAGGCCCTATAAATATGGGGCCTAAAGGCTGATTGTTAGACGCATTGAGGAATCTGTGATTCGTAATGCGCCTTATAGGGGCCTAAATGCTGATTGTTAGACGCATTGAGGAATCTGTGATTCGTAATGCGCCTTATATGGGGCCTAAATGCTGATTGTTAGATGCATTGAGGAATCTGTGATTCGTAATGCGCCTTATATGGGGACTAAACGCTGATTGTTAGACGCATTGAGGAATCTGTGATTCGTAATGCGCCTTATATGGGGCCTAAACGCTGATTGTTAGACGCATTGAGGAATCTGTGATTCGTAATGCGCCTTATAGGGGCCTAAATGCTGATTGTTAGACGCATTGAGGAATCTGTGATTCGTAATGCGCCTTATAGGGGTCTAAATGCTGATTGTTAGACGCATTGAGGAATCTGTGATTCGTAATGCGCCTTATATGGGGCCTAAATGCTGATTGTTAGACGCATTGAGGAATCTGTGATTCGTTATGCGCCTTATAGGGGCCTAAATGC
The DNA here is from genome assembly GCF_902459465.1 of Asterias rubens. Classification (NCBI taxonomy): domain Eukaryota; kingdom Metazoa; phylum Echinodermata; class Asteroidea; order Forcipulatida; family Asteriidae; genus Asterias; species Asterias rubens. Next base: position 4,857,984 of record NC_047068.1, on the reverse strand, counting down.
TGATTGTTAGACGCATTGAGGAATCTGTGATTCGTAATGCGCCTTATATGGGCCTAAACGCTGATTGTTAGACGCATTGAGGAATCTGTGATTCGTAATGCGCCTTATAGGGGCCTAAATGCTGATTGTTAGACGCATTGAGGAATCTGTGATTCGTAATGCGCCTTATATGGGGACTAAATGCTGATTGTTAGACGCATTGAGGAATCTGGGATTCGTAATGCGCCTTATATGGGCCTAAACACTGATTGTTAGACGCATTGAGGAATCTGTGATTCGTAATGCGCCTTATAGGGGCCTAAACGCTGATTGTTAGACGCATTGAGGAATCTGTGATTCGTAATGCGCCTTATATGGGGACTAAATGCTGATTGTTAGACGCATTGAGGAATCTGTGATTCGTAATGCGCCTTATAGGGGCCTAAACGCTGATTGTTAGACGCATTGAGGAATCTGTGATTCGTAATGCGCCTTATATGGGGCCTAAACGCTGATTGTTAGACGCATTGAGGAATCTGTGATTCGTAATGCCCCTTATATGGGGCCTAAATGCTGATTGTTAGACGCATTGAGGAATCTGTGATTCGTAATATGGGACGCACTTATATGGTCGGACGCACTCAGAGAAACACCTGTTTATGAAAACCAATATTTGCAGTTCAAACTATGTGATGTGTTTGAACTTTTAAATGTATTTTTTTTTTATTTATGGATTTCATCAGACCTCTATTAATACATTTCACAAGTTTTTTTTTTTAAATTTGAATTTTAAGAATCAGCATTTAATATATTGTTGTTGGACGTACATGTACATTTCACAGTGTCGGACATTATTATTAAGGTTTATTTATTAACTGCACTGGCCGAAAAAGTACATTAACCCTAACCCTAACCCTGTACCTGTCTGAAATTGCATTCAAAAATAGGTAAACAATCAGTTCAACTTCTCACTTTTGTTATAAAATAATGATTTAATCTGCCAATTTGGTGTTGTAAGATCAGATTATCATTATTTGTTGGAAAAAATGGTAAAATTGGTAAAATATACCACGTTATGAGATCAATAGAAACAATGTACACGTGTTATGCAACTTGTACATAATGTACGTACATGTATGCAATATCCTTATGCATTGCATTGACAACCAAGAATGGGCAAAATACCAAGTTTCAAAATATTGCCTAACAATGAAAGAGATGAGTCTGCAAAGCAACATTTGGTCCAAATACTGGGACTTGTATTTAAAAAAAAAAAAAATTAAAGTTTGAAGTTGTAGGTACTAATTTGTTTTGAATTTTCTGTCAAGAACCAACAAGATACTTATGCTGGGTGACTTTAACATCCACATAGACAAGCCTGACCTCCCGGATGTTAAGAAAATTCAATTCATCTCATGTGTCTTCTGGATTGTACCAGCACATTCATGAACCTACACATAAACTGGGACAAACATTAGACCTTGTTATTACTTGTTTTGGATGATCAGTTAATCCAAGACTGTAACATAGTTAAGGTTGATTCTTTTTCGGATCATTACATGATCCATTGTAGCTTACAAGATCAAGTGAAATCTATGCCAATGAATTCCATCTCTATTTGTCGTAACTTCCAGCACATGGATCACATAACCTTTAAAGAAGACCTTGTTTCTGAACTTTGTGGAGTTCCATCAGGTGAGTCTCCCGATCAATTACTGTCCCGATTTGGTTCTGCCATCATTTTTGTTCTTGACAAGCATGCGCCACTTAAGAATAAGTCTCATAAGTTAAGCCCAAAGCAGCCATGGTATAATGGTAATATCAATGTTGAGAGGCGTTTGAGAAGGAAGCATGAGCGTAAATGGCGCAAATCTGGAACAGAAAATGATCGGTTGGCTTACCAAACTCAAAGGGACAAAGTCAATCAAATGATTGATGCCAGTAAAACTGAATTTTACAGGTCTTCCCTTGCTAATTCAAACAAAAAAGATGTATTTAAAATTCTTTACTTAAAGTCACATGAAAATGGTATTTTGTCAAAATAAAGCTTTTGACGAGTGGAATGTGAATAAACAGTTAACTAAGGTTCTAAAAAATTAGTTCTTATCTTATTTACAATTTTAAGAGTAGGCCCCAACCCTCGAGGCGCGATATTTGAAGAGAAAATTCTGCACAGCGCTGAAAAAGACAACGGACCGGACCACTAGGCAATATTGCTCTTGTGAGTTTGACCAGCCATGCAGACTGACCCCATCTTTAGTTGTTTTGCTGCATCCAGCAGCAATACACTTGGTCTGCATTGCCGAAAAATGCAATAAAAAAGCTTTTTTTCAAAACGTACACACTCACGACTTGGATTTGCATGTACTTTGCACGTGTGTTTACTCTATGCATCAAGGCAAAGTCTGCCTCGATTGACATCACAAAAGGGGTAGGAGGAGTCAACTCCCAAACAACTTTATCTATTTTTTAAACATATAAATCGTTTCCACCCCATTTAAAAAAATTGTTTTATTGTTACTAAACATATACATGTGTACATGTACTCTTATCTTTGAAAAAATAAAAATTCTATTTCCAGGTGACTTTAACAAAAACAATAGAATCCTTCCTTAATGTAATTAATCACAGGTTGTTGCAAATGACTTTGCAATGTTTTTCAAAAACAAGATTGACAATATTCACACTGCACTTAATGGCCACAGGGATAACCTTATCATGCCAGTGATTCTACAGTGCATATTCAGCAAAGGACTGCACTATTTTCTAACTTTGAAGGAGGAAGCTGTGTTTAAATTGTGCCCTTGACACTATTCCTACTTGGCTTTTGAAAGATCATTTAATAACTGTTTTACCCATACTCACTTCAATCAACAATGCTTCTCTTTCATCAGGCTCTTTCCAAAACACACTTGGTCAAGCCATAATCTCACCAATACTAAAGAAACCTTCATTAGATCATAATACATTAAGTAGTTATCGACCAGTTTCAAATATAAGATTCATTGCAAAACTTATTGAGAAAGCTGCTGCTAAACAACTGAAGCAACACACATCTATAAATAACCTTGAGGAGCTCTATCAGTCTGCATAAATAAAACACACAATAGTACCGAAACTGCTCTTTTGAAGGTTCGGGATGATGTTCTTTTAAAGGCATTGGATAGGTCTAATGTTGTATTTCTAGTGCTATTAGACTTGCCTGCTGCCTTTGACACCATCAATCATGATATTTTACTTGACAGAATGAGGGATGATTTAGGCGTTTCCGATACTGCACTACTATGGTTCAAATCATATCTCTCGGGTAGACTAAGTCGGGTATCTATTCCTAACCTACTCTGATCTGATTTGGAGTATGGGCTACCCCAGGGGTCCATATTGGGTCCCTTCATGTTTGTAATTTATACCCTCCCACTTGGCAATATCATACGTCATCATAACATAGACTTTCATTTATATGCTGATGATACACAGCTATATTGTTCCTTTGATCCTTGAATACCTAGTGCTTGGCAAGTTGCCATTAAGAAACTGCAGCTGTGCATTACTGATGTTCAAAACTGGATGACTTCTAACAAGCTTAAGGGCAATTCCACGGTCAGTCGCATTACACTTTTCAGTGTCATTTCTTGATCGTGGTGCTAGAAGTTCTGTGTGAGATATTCTTTCCACTAAGTTTATAGACTGATTTGTACTTGACACCCAAGGCTTTGAATTGATAATATTAGAAATGTTGTGGGCTTTGTGCTCTGGCTGTTATAATGTTGTAAAAAGCGGTCAGTCGCATTACACAAAAAGGACATGGTAAAAAAAAACAATTGTCACATTTCAAAAATCTAACCTATAGGTGACTGACCATGGTCAGTCACATTACGGTCAGTCGCATTACAGTTTTCCAGAAAATGTAGCCACGCCTACATGGAGCCCAAGCTGAGTTCTTATTTGGCAAAATTGGGTTTATTCCTTGTCAACAACTAAAAATAAATTGGTTTCAAATGTTACCTATAACTTCTTTTTTTGGTGTCATGTCCATGTTTGCTTGGAATTGCCCTTAAGCTCAATGAAAAAAAAACTGAGTTCATTGTGCTTGGTACTCCCCAAAACCTTAAGAAACTGCTGAAGATATCTTTGCATATGGGTGATACATCGATTGACCCTACTGATTCTGTCCACAATTTAGGAATAAAATTTGATTCTCATTTAACAATGAGCAAGCAAGTTTCTAGCTTCTGCCAATCAATAAATTTTCAGCTGCGTAACTTAAGGAGAATCAAACGGTACCTGGATACTCTCCATCATGTTGTCAGAGCTTTAGTCCTCTCTCGTATTGACTATGGCAATCTCCTTTTATTTGGTGCAACGTCATATGAATTGGACAGAGCCCAAATATTACAAAATAGTGCAGCTCGGTTTTTTTACCCCATGACTTGCGGAACTTCATTGGCTACCAATTAGAGGACGAATCCGTTTTAGGATTGCTCTTCTCGTTTTTAAATGCTTTAACAAAACTACACCTCATTATATTACCACTTTACTGTCTCATTACACTCCTCCACGATTTCTTCGGTCCACACTCGACATCACTCGCTTGAATGTTCCCCAAGCAAAACAAACAAGTCCTTAAGACTCACCTTTTTCCAAGTTAATTTCTTTCTAGTGTGCTATGATCTTGATGGAATAGCGCCTTATAAATTTAAATTGTTATGTTATGTTATGTAACTTTGGAAGAACCTTGCCAATATTTTTCCAAGAGCTCTATCCTTGCTTTGGGGTAACCACATGTACAAGTACACGTCTGTATTTAACAAGTATAGTGCAAAGTCAAGCTTTTCTGATATTAAGTATCAGTGAGTTTGGGAAATGGAAATACAAAAATTCTGCAGATCAAAATTATTGTGTTATAGCACCCAGTAGACAAATAAGGGAATGAGATTTATTGTTTGAGGCAAGATTTGAGTAATTTGGCATGTTTGGGTGAGGGTTACTCTCTGTACCAATTTATAGCTTTGTATGATATTTTAAAGGCGTTAAAAAGGGGATATTTATTTCGGAGGTGTCGGTCGTACTAGTGTCGGATGTGTGAACAAAATGTACGTCCGACAACAGGATTTTGTACATTTAAGAAGATTTTTTAAAGAAATAATTCCATGCATAGATAGAGGGTATCAATTGTCCTTTTTAATGTAAATTTAAAAAATTTCTGCCCACTATTGAAATAGGGAGATTAAAAAATTCACTATTTTGTACATCGGAAAAGTAAGTTTTATTACTAAAATACTGAACAAAATTGTGTATCATAAAATTTTGAAAGAATATTTTATTTGTTTTCCCATCATTATGTTGTTACTAAAGAAAACTTCAAATAGGTACAAAACCAAAAGAAACACTATTTAATCAGGATAAAACTTGGATTAATTTGGCAAAACATTTTTTCAAAGCCAATTTCACTATTTTTAAAGGATTTTAAAAAAAAAAATGATCTCTCATTTGTGCCATTTTGAAATTTTGGCATTGATGTTTACATTTCCATGGAACTGCTCTAAAATGTACCCTTCTTTTTTATTTAAAGGGGAAAAAAAGGAAAAAAGGAGGTCTCTAAAAAGAAGCGGGTGGGGATGCTAAACATATTATTTGTTTATTTTGCCTAAATGTGATAGCGAATAGTTTTAATAATGAGAATTGCAATACATTTACCCAAAGAAAGGTCACACAATAAACAGGGGGAGGGGGCGGTAAGTGGGTGTCAATGTAATGGAGCTAAAACCAAAGATACACGTCAATAGTTACTCAAATAATGTACATAATAGGAGTTTCCAATATGAGTTACAGAAATGAGCTTCACCCCAAAAACAAAAAAAAACACACAAAAATAACCCTGCCTAGACCCCCCAAAACCCCAACTTTTTACCGACATACAGTAGTCAATGATATTCAGCATAATAATAATAGAACTTAGAAGCAATTTGTATTTAATTTGAGATCAGTAGTGGGGGTAAAAGGGTACTATTGACTGAGTCTACTGTACAATGTACACGTATACAGCGTACACAGCGAGTACTGAACTCGCTGCTCAGTCAACCTTGGCGACCTTTTGTAGATGTAGCCATGGTAACTGTTTATGTGAGATCGCCATTGCCTCAGCAACCAGTTTAATTCACTGCCTACATGTACTAGTCTTGACTTGTAAACAAATGAGTGAGTGGAAAATGTGGCAATTATTTCAAATACATGAATGCATTGAACATGCTGAATGCAAAGTCCATACAATGTGAGGTTGGGGCGAAATTGCTCTAGCTATGACAATGGGTTAGCATGTGTTTATACAAAAGTCTTAATAGTATTTCTAGACAAACTTTTCCGTATATTTTTCAAAGTCTATAAATTTCAGACTAGGGTATAAAACAATTTGAAAGACTAATGACACATTTTGGCAGTCATTTCTATGGCAGAATGGGTTTAAAGGTTTCAAGGTACAGGATACTATTGGGGGAAAGTGTTTTCAACCCACAACAGATGAGGATGGAAGCAGTCAGGCAAGAAACTACAGCTGCTGTTACTGCCATTTGCATGGCCTACATGTATGCACATAAATTGAACTGGTTGTCCATTGTTATGCTACGCTCACTAAGGTTCAACAATGAATGAGTCAGAAAGTCTCCCCTCCCATTGTTGATCAATACCTCCTATTGTTATCAAATTCTAAGAAGTGTTTACAATCAATGGATGGAGTTTATAAGTTTTAATCAGACTTAAGGATGTTTAAACCATGGAGGTAGGCTAAAGTTATTCTCAGATGCTGTTTTAACAAAACAAATTATCAGGAAACTGTTTTTGAAGAAATTAAGTGCTCACCTTGAAGGAAGAGTGTGAACTGTATATAAATATAAAACAGTTGTGGTTTATCATTTGTTACTTTAAAAGTGATTCAATCAATTTACAAAAGTTAATTGTTAATTGCATAAATGGTAAAAATCAACTGGATTTCTCAATAGATAAACAACTTGTTTTCACTGATTGCAAGTTCTCGTAACAACATTTCGGATTTGGTTTGGGATTTTTATTTGCATTGAAAAATAATTTAAAACATCATTTGGAAGAAATGATACATGATGGTGTGGTCAGTGGTGGGTGTGGTGTGTCTGACTCACCTTTCTGAAGAACTGCTCCGCCCTTGTTGACCGATCCTTAGCTTGTATTTCAAACTTCTGGGCGAGTTTACGAACATTCTGGTGACCAGCACCAGGGATAATAAGCATCCTCAGTCTTCGAGATCCTCGTACAAATACTTTAGTGTCATCAGAGTGTCTTATGGGTAATCCATTTATTTCAAGAATCATGTCCCCTGGTCTTAAACCTCCTTGAGCTGCAGTACCATGAGGTTCAGTTACTTCAACATACACTGGTCCTGCCCCAATCACTGTCATTCCAAAGCGCCCTTTAGAATCACGCAATATTTCCACTGTCTTGACACAAGAGACAACCACAATACTTGGTGGTACAGTAGGGCAATGCTTTGCGATACCTTGGATGTCTTGCGCTGTGCGTTGTGTCACATTTATACCATTCAACTCAACCAACTGGTCCCCTGGTTGTAAACCAGCTGAATGGGCATGACTGCCTTGTTGAACAGTTATAATATACGCTGGTGCATCACCAGCGATTGTGAAGCCAAACTCTTCAGGCCAATGACGATTGTTTACAGGCATTGGTAATGCAGGACGTTTGTAGGAACGTCTTGAGTTGGTTGTCAGTTTGCCGTTGCCAGTGTTTGGTGGTGGTCTGGAAGAATGAGCTGAACGAGCCGATTTAGCAGACCTTGTTGACCGCCCAGACCGGGCGGTCTGAGAATACACCTTGCTAGGCATCCTGGGTGAACTCTTCGCTGACCTAAATTAAGAAAATAGACAGAGAGAAAATAAATGTAAGTCAACATTACAGTAAGTCATCCTTTGTCTCGTCTATGACCGCCTCTCACCACTGAAGCCCTAGTTCAATTCCTGGCTAAAACCATACTCGGAAGTAGAATTGTGCATCTACACATGTAGGTTGTCTCCTCCTTGTTCTTTCTATGATGCGATGCCATTAAGGTTTTTCCCTGGGCCCTCCTGTTTGTCTCTCTCCAAAGACATCAAAGCCTTTTTGGTATCTGGCTGTGCTCCATTGTCGTAGTACATGTACATGTACATGTATGTATAGTATAGCATGCAGATGCAGACCTAACTGTGTGCAATGTTCAGCAACCATTCATTACAAGACAACATTCATTACCATTCTAGCAATGTCTATAAATTATTGAAAGTCTAGTAAACACACTCATTACCAACAGCAGGTATACAACAATCAAGTTTTACTTACATTTTGAACAACAATCAGCAGTCTTTTTGTTCACCAATGAATTGTAATCACATCTAAGTTTCTTGTGATAAGACAAACTACACCATTTGGGATGATCCAACCTTCAGATTTCAATGAGATTTTGCCAGTGTTTCATGATTTTATTAATATCAATAAACTTGTTTACTACTGTTTTAACTACATGTAACTGTAAGACAGCCACAGGTCCATCAACCCAGCCAAAAAAAACAAATCTTCTCAAACTGATGTGTACATTCAGTCTTGCTTTGTGCTAGCAGAAACAAAGATGGCCACAGGGCTCTTAAAAATACTTTGTTCACTTCTCTGCTTGCCCCCTGCAATGAAAACCAATGTGTTGCTATGGCAGCCAAGGTGGTTTGTGGTAATTGGAAGACTGCTGTTGGAATTCCTGCAGGTTTGTGTGTTACAACTGACATACCAACAGCTTACAATGTTTTGTCTCAAATATTGTACAATCAGATAAGAAGAACATTTTTATTAAATGTTGAAGCTGGACATTTAATCACAAAGATTTAGGTTTTAAAAAAGCAATCTTTGAAATACAGCTTGACTTGCAATCTACATAACATGACAGCCAGGAAAAGTAATAGCCTAGTGTTGTGAAGCTCAACTCTGTGTACTTGCCAAAAGGTCAAAGATGGTATAATTTACTTTCAAGTTGACAGGTACACTATGGTAGGGTTTGACATCAAGGTGACTGAAAGTCCAAGTCACATGGTCATATGAAAGGTATGTTATTGGTCCTGTAGACTACTACAGTTTCATAGCACTGGGAAAAACAAGCCTCAACTCTTGCGGCATGACAGGGGAGTGATGAACCAAAACTACAAAGAAAGGATTTAATGGGAACGCCTTGATGAACCCAATAGTAGTCAAACAATGTCAGAAATATTATGAATGGTAAATTATTTAATTGTTACCTTTGAATCTCATTAACAACCTTGGAGCATTATTTTTTAAATAAATATTATTTCTCCAAACTTACATAAAAATTCATAAAAATTCATTTCAAACATTTCACACAAAAAAGGTATGCCTATGTTTGCAGTCTGTAATAGGTTAATAGTAGAACAAATCATGTATATGCCGAATGTAACAAGATTCTACTAACCTTGTTACAGTCTGCATAGTGGGCTTTATATATCACATGAAACACAGTGGATGTCAAATGCCTCTAAAAATGCTCAAGGTTCTTGGCTGAGAGTCTTAGGAAAAAGCTTGTCTATGCTCCATCTTTAAAGATTCCCCCGGGAAAACTACCAATCATCATCACTCAGTCACTTAAAGTTAAAGCAGCAACCAGATGTAACAATGAACACTCTACCAAGCTGAAAACTATAGGCCCCCCTAAGACAGCTCAACAGCACACTAAACTACATGATAGCCCCTTCTTATTTGGCCAACTCTGATTCAGAGTTGGCCACAAAAGTGGGGCTAAATAAACTACATTGTAGCCTACTACCATTGGAGGTCATTCCCTCTCCTTAGACAATCTCCGAGTGAAATATTCTATTCTGTCTCAAAAGATAACATTAAAGAGAATACAGATATTAAGAGACCTATAAACCAGCTCATTTGATAGCTGCTGAGATTTTGTACTTCTGTGCGATCTCCATTTCACAGCGCTGCTTACCGTTGGCGTTAGCACACCAAAAGGCTTGAAACCTTCCGGTGCTCATTGCACAAAAATGAACAACAATACAAGGAAAAGTTTCCGTATCATGCCACCACTTGTTCATTCGATATGAGTTAGTATCTTACCTGAATGAGATCCCTTTTGTAAAAATTTGTAAAAATTTGTAAACAAGTGGTGGCGTGCGTGATAATCCTACCTCCATGGTGATACGGAAAGTTATCCAAAACACAAATCCATGGATGGGAACGCGAAATATGGCCGCCTAATTTTCTTGCTAACCTGTGAAATACGCTTGCACAATAGCAAACTTTTCTGCTACAGAAAATAAACACGGAAAATAAGCAGCTCTTGCTTGGGCCAAGCTACACTACAGGGCCCAATTTCATAGAGCTGCTAAGCACAAAAATTTGCTTAGAATGAAATTTCTTCCTTGATAAAAACAAGATTACCAACCAAATTTCCATACCATATGTTTATGTTGCATATTGCTTGTTACTGGTATTCAGCTATTGTTTGCCTATCCTGAAAATCACGTGGAAATTCGGTTGGTAATCCTGTTTTTATCAAGGCAAAATATTTCATGCTAAGCAAATTTGTGTGCTTAGCAGCTCTATGAAATTGGGCCCAGCTATGACGGCTAGCTGGTAGGTCGTTGGTCGTCATAGACTGCAAGTTAGTATAGCTCCTAACTGGAATATAACTTGGGACATCACCAAATTGGAAGCATTGAAGGAAGCATGGACTCAAGGTGAAGTCTAGAGGACCACTGCCAGCTACAAACTAATCATTTTGTGTATTATAAGTATCATCATCAATAAATTTTGACCCTATACAAAATAATAAATCATATGGTCTGCTCTTTTTTAACCACGGCTCTACCTGACATCACATAAAAAGTAAAAGTGTCATTCATAAAATTACAAAGATAAACTTCGAAATCATGTTCTACCTCCATGGTCTGTCCCAGATGGTCCCAGCATGGTGGAGACTGGAGCTCCCAGAGTCCACATTTGAAAACAGCATCCACTGGTCGCCCACCCACCAAAACTTTGGGGTAAATGACGATTAAAACCATGTTGAACCATGGAGGTAGGAGACCTTCATGTTGAACTGAACTGATCTGAGGAGTGTACACCTACCTCTTTTGGGGTACATTGTAGGTCTATTTTCTTTCTTTATTTTGTGGTGAATTTAAAAGGATTAGGCCCCAAAAACGAGAATGTTCGATGATAAAACCACTAGCAAATATTGCATGCCAACCTCAAACTTACCTAGTTCACACCATAGTCTATGTCATTTACGTTTCAGGTTCCAAATACGACGAAAACACTCACAATATTCCGACAATTTACAATGACTCCATTACAAAATAGGAATTTCCAGTCTTGGAATTTTGTGTACACACATTCACACGCAAGACTTTTCCACGTGCACGCTTCACTGGGTCTATTGTATTTCTGATATGAATAATGCATGTCTTTATCAAAGGAGTGATTTGATTGGCTCTTCCTTAGTCACAGCGTCCGTTGGTTGGTCACGTGCTCATAATCCTTTCACTGCCACTGAATGAAGGCCACCTAGCGGCCGTTGAAAATTCTTTATTTACAACTAGACTTGATTCAAGACTGTTATTAAAAATAAGGGTTGATGAGATGCTGGGTGATCTGCTTGTCATTGCTGTTGTTCAGTGTTATCATTTGTATAGCCTTGATTGACTGATTGATTAATTGGAGTGTTTCATTAATGATGCCCAAATCAAATCATCGGAGCTGTTTACCTTATAAGCTTAACTCAACATTCAAGTTAACACCCTTTTAGAATGGGCAGATCGTCAATCATTATTCAAAAATAATCCTCAATTATATTAATTAAATTTTCACTATCCGGTCGCAATTTGTCTCTTTAGTATAGAATTTGCATCCTCTTGTCAATTTATCTTTATGCAACCACAAATTGTACAAAGTTACCCTGTCAGTTTCTCTCGTCATTAATTACCTTACTTTCTTGCATTTTATAATGCAAGAAATTAATAGGGTTATGTAATGAGAAGTAATTTGACTGAAAAGTATTATCAAATGACTGAAAATTAAACAAATCAGCAAGTTTTGAAACATGACAAAACAACATATTTATACATCTTATAATGTACCCTACTTGCAGTCTCACGTTTCAAAATGATAATCATATGAAACTAACAATGCTTCCGAGTTATTTTAAGGGCTATTTTTAGGGCTTCAAATAAAACTGTGTACATGTAGTACGGCTCCGCAACAGCAGCCATCCAAAACTGTGCACTTGTACCTGCCATTCATCCAGAGAGCAGGATTTATTAGTACTGACAAAAAAAATGTATTTACAACTACTTGTCACAAATAATACAGATGTTATTGTATCACAACAAGTATATCATAAGTGATTTATTCTTAATTTCAAAACAATTCACAAAAATGTTATTAACATTTTGATTAAAATGAAAAATAAACTATTTTAAATGTCATAGACTTTTATGCAGTGTTCGCCAGTTTTGTTCTGTACAACAAACACTTCAATCAATCATTGCTTTATGTTCACTAGCTAAATACAGTCAGTAAATGAAAATTAATAAATGAAAATGTTTATGGGATTGACGCACCTTTGCCCCAAAAGGTATAGTCACATCTTAATGGTGAATTTCCTAAAAGAGATATGGCAATTACAGTTATATGTAAACCTGAATGGTTATGTTGTTTGAGCAGAGTCAGTGATTTAGCCACAGCTATTAAGATGTCTAAAGTGCTTTGCCAGCAAGCAAGCTAAGCCTAAGCATAACAAGCCTCAAAACAAATGTCACAATTATGCAGACTAAATCACTATTTTTATTAAAACAGACGTAACTGTAGCCATCCCAAACCAATCAAAATGAAACTGCTTGTTTAGTTTTGCGTTTGGTGGAATGTAGTCTTAACTGCTACCTTAATGATGGTTGGCATAGTAACAGTACGGCTTCATCAGCATGCACGCTAATCATAACAAGCCTCAAAACAAATGTCACAATTAAGCAGACTAAATCACTATTTTTATTTAAACTGACGTAACTGTAGCCATCTCAAACCAATCAAAATGAAACTGCTTGTTTAGTTTTGCGTTTGGTGGAATGTAGTCTGAACTGCTACCTTAATGATGGTTAGCATAGTAACAGTACGGCTTCACCAGCATGCGCGCCAAGTATAAAAAACCGAAAAACAAATGTCACAAGAATGCCGATTATAACTACTTTTGTCAATGGACCGACGGTTGGCTAGATGAGATAATCAAGTAAATAAAACAATATAACATCCTTCCCATCACAAAAGCAGAGTCGGGTTCAGTGCAGTTAATGTTAATCTTGTTGAACAAAATTAATCTCATTTTCAAAATTTAATATAGACCTATTTAGCTCATTTTACTATAACTTTAAAGGGAAGGTACACGTTTGGTAATTACTCAAAACAAATATTAACTTAAAAACTGACTTGGTAACGAGCATTGGAGAGCTGTTGATAGTATAAAACATTGTGAGAAACGACTCCCTCTGAGGGAACGTAGTTTTTTTTGAGAAAGAGGTAATTTCTCACTAAAATATTAAAAGACTTCTAGCTAGAAGTCTTTTATTCCTATCTGAAAGCACACAACTTCTAACAACAAGGGTGTTTTTTCTTTCATTATTTTCTCGCAATTTCGATGACCAATTGAGCCCAAATTTTCACAGGTATTTTTTTTTATTCATGTTTAGATACACCAACTTTGAAGGCTAGTCTTTGACAATGACCAATAGTGTCCACAGCCTTTAAGTGTTATGATGGGATACACCAAGTGAGAACACTGGTCTTTGACAATAACCAAACATGTACAGTGCCTTTAAATATATATTAACAAAAACAACCACCAAACACAAAGTTAAAAAATAAAAAATAATGAATAAATAAACAAAAAAGACCAACTTTGAAACCCTTGTACAATAAAACAAAATAGAAAGATTTGAATTAACTATGGGTACTATGATATTCCAATAATGGCTAAACAACTTTATCAAGAACGTTCTTTTATCATCAATAGAAAGAATTATACATAGATACTGATTCAGTTTAAAATTGTTGATAACAAATGGATTTCGTTCCTGCAAGTTTATACTGGACCTAGATGCAAACAATAAAGGGATTTTGATGTCAAACGTATGATCAAGGTACCTTAAAGTTTGAATAGTGTTTATAAATCCTTCTGTTTTGACTTGTTTAATTTATATTCAAATTAATATCATTTTATGTAATGTTTATTCTTTGTGATTTTTGTAAATATTTTCCTACAATAAAGAATGTGTAATGATTACATTGATCACTCAAAAGGAATTTTAGGTAATGAAGTTATATTGCATTGGGAACTAACAGTCCTTTCATTTGCCCTATGTTGATATAATTTGTGTTTCATTCAGTTAAAGCCTTCTAAACAGACACCTTTAAAATGTTCAGAATCAACAAGTATTTCCAACAAGAGGATTGAAATATAAAAACAGAAGACACAACGTAAGATTTATGGAGACTTGAATGTCTCATATAAGTTACATCAATCTAATTCCCCCTAAACAGAAGACACAACGTAAGATTGATGGAGACTTGAATGTCTCATATAAGTTACATCAATCTAATTCCCCTAAGCAGAAGACACAACGTAAGATTGATGGAGACTTGAATGTCTCATATAAGTTACATCAATCTAATTCCTCCTCAGCTGGAGAAGCCACTTGTACTTCATCGTCATTTCCCGATTCACCACCAAGAAAACTACGCAGAAGATTATCTGTAAGATTAAAATAATAACAAGTTGTGACAAATGTTTAGCTCACTGTTAATCCAAGGTAGCCACCACTTGTATTTCCTGTTATATAACACCCAAGCAGATCCTTTGAGCATGATTGGGGGATTTTAGGTCAAGTGCCACTCTTGAATTAACCCATGTGCATGTTGGTTTCATTTACTGTGCATATAACTAAAAAAGGTTTGAGGTAACACCATTATATTGTTGCAGTTTTAATTTCTACGGTTCATGTATGTTTTTTGGCTATTTTTAATAACTGTGTTTGAATGTGCAAATCAAAAAAGTGATTTTCATGCTGGGCATGATGAATTAAGAATTGAATTGAACTGAATCTCTTTTTGAGTAGTGGTGGTTACTGTGCATTGTCGTCCACCCCCACTTGTATCTAAAATTTGAGGAAAAGGATTCAACTAATGTGAAAAAGAGGTATACTCACCAAACATGCCGCCCCCTGCTGAAGGTCCTGATGGTGGGGGCAAGCCAAAGAATAGTTGGCCTATTCTATCTAGGTACTCCAAATATACTGGGTCTCGTTTTAAGCTTGGCTGATACTGTTCACACAATACAGTAAAGGTTGGAAGCTTGCCACTAAAAAACAAAACCAGAAAACAATTAAGCTGACATAACAATGGCTATTGACTATCATTAGTCCTTAACTAATATAAACCCTGTACACCCACTAGTCTCGATTTGAAAAGAAAAACACTTGCAACAGAATGTGTCAGGACCCTGCTTATCCTTCTCTCAAAATAAATTTGCCAAGCAATATTTTGACAGATGTCAAATTTGCATGCCATCCGCGATAAAGAACATTATTTGATTTTACCAAAACACCAGTGTGTGTAACGCACTGTATACTCGTTACTTTCTCCAAACCTAGTGAACAAAAATCCAGACAAGATTTGCACCCTCAACCATTCCACAGATTACCACAAGACCATTGAGTATTTCCATTAGCTAGAGGCAGCTTGAATCCTATATCTTAGCAATGGGTCATACCACAACGTAACTAACAGTTTGATGACATTGGGCCCAGTCAGTTTTCAACCTCAATAGGAGACTTTCCAACGCTAGATGGCAGCAGACATACCGGGTATATTTCCATTGTTTACGTAGTTCTGAACATGCGCATAATTCTGAGAACAATGGATTTACCCGGTAAGTCTGCTGCCCTCTATCGTCCCAGAAAGTCTCCCATTGGTTAAATTTGGTTATATTCAGTGTATGTCTGTCAATAGGGTAGGATACAAAAAAGCCATACCTTCACCCAAGCCTTAGTGTTGCCTTTCTAATTGTTTATAATGTTGGCTACTATTTATAACTGCCACTGTTATTATCATAAAACACAAACTATGTATTTAATATGTGAGGGTAATAGACTGTGCAAGTCTCGCGCGCACCCGAGCGAGAAAACACGACAACTGAAGAACTTAATTTTTTTATGAATAAAATCTTTGCTTTAATTTATTTTTAATGCCGAATCTGAACAACAAAAATACCTCATAGAGCTTGTTTAAATTAGTTTCAGCTTTTTAAACAAATACACAATTATCGGTTAAAGTCTATGTATAGACAAAAGAAAAACTCTGGGACAAGGATGTTTGTTTGATCTTAAATTTTTTGAAACCCCATTGGTAAATCCCATTTTTACCAAGTAACCTGACCTGAGGTCAAATTTAAATATCGGTTTTTCTTTGTTATTATGTTGACTTTGTTTTTTACTTTTATATATGATATTAATTAATAATACATTTTTAACAACATATGTCATTTTTATGGTCATGAACTACATTAAACTAAAGTAATGGACGAAACAAAATCTCCCCAACGTAAAACTCCATAAGGTTGGGACCACAATGGTCCTGGAAGTTCAAATCCGCGCGAGACTTGCACAGTCTATACCCACATAAATGTTTTAATGAATTGAATTGAAACTGATCAAGTAAAAAGAAAGATATTCTCAGTATCCAGCTCAACAATTCATATAATCTTACCTTTCTACTGCCATCAACATAAACCATAAGAAGTTCAAAAGAGGTAGAATGAATGGTGGACCACTCTCGATAGCAGGGTGTTTTTCTGTGTATATATGAAATGTCAGAGTTGCACAGGCCTTGTTCTTCAGGCACAGGTACCTAACAAAATAATTACAAGGGGAATAAATGAATTTACATTCTGTAGTTGGTCAGTTATGGCAGAGGATCAAATAGGAGACCTTTTTCAAAATATTCTGTGTTTGGCAAGATCCACAGCAGATGAAAATTGACCAATCAAAGGTTAATATGCTGTTTTGGTATCTTTACTTTGATATAGTCATGATTTCAATTCAATAATAATATTTAACGACAAATATTTTCAAATTTATTTATGAAAACATTAACATGGGTGGCACAGTTAACATTGAGAATTAGTTGGTGTCAACTGGTGAACAGTTGAGATTTAACAAATATAACTTCAATGTTTTAAAAGTTTCAACAAAGAAAATGAACTTACTGGAACACAGCTTGAGCTACAAACATGTCTACCTCACTGGGGTAACCGTTAGCAACATGGTACTCAATCAACATCGTAGCACAACCCTCTCCGTCATAGGAATGAAGAAAATGATATCTAGCTTCCAGGTAATTCTTCTCTGTTAAGATAATAATCAAGACTAGATTAAAGGAGTGCAAGAATACACAACCATTATAATAATATTAGTAGGTTAGTATTCCAAAGTCAAATTTTGTAGGATTTGCCAAGCATGAAAAGCACTACACAGCTTTAATTCCCTGATTTATCATTTTAAAAACTACAGGGTTGCAAGGACGAAGGATTCTTAAAACTTGTTTAAAAACCCCATTCATTAACAGGCATGGAACAGCAATGATGTTAAAGAGATTTGCCATTTATTCCCTCTCTTAGTTTTTAAGATACATTTTGTAAACATAACTAGTTAAATTATAGTTGCTTCTATATTTAATTTTTTGAAAAGTGTAAAAACAGCATGTAGTGCCATGTTATGCAACCTCAAAGTCCTAAAACCCTAAAACTAAATAAACATGAATAGATGTCAGCTTCTCGGATGGAATTCTTCTCAAGGTTTTTAAGGCAAGTTTCAACTTGATATCAAGTAAGCATTTTTCCCATCACAGTTCCACCATGTATTGACCACTAGAAACGATTGGCAGAGTTTTACCTTTCCAGAGGGTAACTGCGAGTCTCTGATGAAGTTCAGGGTCTCCAGACTTGAAGGCAGTATTACTGGATTTAGACCACTGTAGAGCAGAGTTTATAAGTTTCCCTCTTTCTGGAACCTCAGCAGGGATTGCAGACACCAGGCTCGATGTTTTATCTGTTAATCATCAGGGAAAGTACAGACAAATTGAAATGAATATCAAGGTCCAAAGTTTGAAAACAGCCAAATTTAAAATATCCGTGTGTTGATGAATTGCACTGATAATCCTAATTTCGTTTCAATGTGCATGTTGCATAAGATTGTCTTGTAGCCATCTTGACAATGTACAGATTGTACTCAATAGGCAATATATGGTTTAGTCATCATGCCAATGTCTTGAAACCCCCTTTTACAATAGTTACATACCTATGTTTTCTGTATTCACCGGGGCATCAGATGTGTTGAATGCATCCACTAACAATAAACACAAATCAGTTCCACTTGCGTACTACAAAGAAAAAACAAATTGGTGAAGACGATCACATGATTTTCTTTACTAAAAGTTATTCAACTTTAAAAAAACCACAGTTTCTACACCCCAACATTTCGGATGCAAATCCATAGCACATGTTGGTAACAGGGATGTGATAGTTGAGAAAAAAAAACTGAACTTTTTGCATGAGTGCTCAAAAAATTGCGAGCATGACGCCCAATATTAACATTCATCTTAGTTTTAAAAAGCCCTACCCTACAATATGGGCGGTATGTTTATATATCTCCATTTCTTTTAAAATTTGATCTTTAAAAAGAAAAGAAAAAATCCCTGTGATAACATTTAGTTATGGTTTGAGATGAAACGAAAAGGTTGAATGAATTGTACCTGATTATGGCTGAGGAGTAAAGTTGCTCCATTGTACATCAACTCTACTGCCTCTGCATGTTTCTTCTGGGTCATGTATCTGAAGATATAAACATCAAAATAACAATTAGCCCATAAATCTGCATCAAAATGGACAGCACTCTGATTGATCTAAACTATACATAGCAAGATGTGTTATTGAAAATGATATGGGTTCATCATGCGGACCAAAGAAACACCAACCCTCCTTATCCAATCAATCATTCAAGAAAAGGCACAAAAAGTACCCCCTCCCTCATTTTCAATCAATCATTCAAAGAAAAGGCACAAATAGTAGTCCCAGCTCCAATGGAGACCCGTGATTAGCAGGGACATGGCTGGGATGTATACTTGGCCTGGCATGTGGTTCAGGCCATCTTCCGCTATTGCCCCGCAGGGCGATTTTCGTACTGGCTTTACCACGGAATCAGCATGTATACGGGGGCATTTCAACTCCTGTACAATCCAGGTCCCGGCAGCTGTGCACTTGTCACGACCTCAGCACTATGGCAGATTATTAGCCCTGACCCTGAGTTGAAATTATCAGAAGGCACTTACTTTGACCATCCACTCACCGTGTGATTTGCGTCTTGAGCACCTAAATTTGGTGGATTTTGGCGCCTCATAAATATTCTTTAATAGTTGTGAGAGTCATAACCCTAAGTCTCCTGATACTAGTTAGGAGGATGGAGGGTGACTGTGTACATGTTCACAATTACTTGGTGTTTAGCCAATGGACATATCATGATGAAAGAGTCCAACCAGTGCTAACCAACTTGCC
This sequence comes from Asterias rubens, assembly GCF_902459465.1. Taxonomy (NCBI): domain Eukaryota; kingdom Metazoa; phylum Echinodermata; class Asteroidea; order Forcipulatida; family Asteriidae; genus Asterias; species Asterias rubens. The sequence goes on along the minus strand of NC_047068.1, from coordinate 4,838,324 downwards.
ACTATGTGACTCTTTAGTATCAATATCAGACGCATTTTAACATTTTACTTATCTAATGGTCGAACAACTGTGCCTGTAGCAAGCTAACTAACGACTCATATAATAACTAACGATCCAATAAGCTAACTAACGACTCATATAATGACCAACGATCCAATGGTTTGACCAGCTTTGCGCACAGCTTACCATTGATAACTTAAGGCAGCCATATTTGTTACCGAAATGCAAAAATTCTGAATTATTGTGATGTGAGAATTTATCCTTTTTTTTAGCAACTTTATTTTTGCGGAGTGGATTTTCTGGACCATGGTGAGCTCACTTGGGATAACTTTCTGTATGGCACCACCACTTTTTTACTCATTTTTACAAAAAGGGATATTCTCAGTGAGGTAAATTAGATCATGGAGCTACCTTCATACTACTACTAGCCCTAGACCCAGTAACTGGGGCGCTGTTCTGTACTCCTTTTTTCGAAATTTTGACATTCTCGGTCGTGCTAGTATGACCGAGAATGTCAAAATTTCGAAAAAAGGAGTACAGCACCCCAGTTACTCATTCATGGGTCTACCTTCATACCATATTATTTCAGATCGATTGAAAAAGTGGTGGCGCCAAGTGGTGGAAACTTTTCCGAGCCCAATTTTGGCAAGATTAGGTTTGGTTTGGAAAGAGTAAAAAAGTGTAAATAACTCTTACACTAGACTAGAGTCTTACCCGCACACATGCAATGCATGGACCTGTAAGTGTAAGGCTGTAGGCATAACCTTAAATTTATGAACAAATTGGACTGAATTGTGAATAAAGACTAACTAAAGTGAAGGAGAATAAGTTTAAATAGGATTTTGTAGCTTGTATTTTTGTGTACACGTACGTCACTTTAGTACAAGTTTCATAAAAACAACAGCGGGACACACCTCCACACACAAAATCAAAGCAAAGGAAAGGGACAAAAAATTCACTCGCGAAAAACACTGGAAAACATACCTAGGCCTACTTGTTTTTTTGGTACAAAAGAAAAATGTTCTCTTACCTGTGATAAAGAGTTCTATACATTTGATGCGCTTCATAGTAGTTTCCTTCTTCCACATTGTGCTTTAGTTTTTGCAAAACACGAGAAGTTCCTCTTCCAGCAGCCGCCATGATGTTGTTGGTTCATCAGTAATCTTATGTACACACTTCGTACACTATATATATACGCGACAGTGTAAAATACATGTATAAGTTGATCTCGTTCCCACGTTTTTACTCCCCATTCAGGTTTTCAATGTGGGGAAAATTAAATGGTTGAATATGAACACGAGGTTGATATGAGCTGGTATCGAGAATACCGATACAGCAACAGTGATTGTTGAACGGTTCACTCCCAGCCAAGAAAATTTAGAATTTGTAAGCTAGTTCTTTCGATCTAATTTCAACAAAATTACCGGGAAGAACATTTCCCTCTTAATGATCAAACAAGGAAAATAGCAAAATTCAAAACAATGATCAAAATTAAGTAAAGATTATATATTTTGTTCCACTTTCATAAGGACACTTCTGTTGACCCATTGAGGAATAAATTTATCCATGGTTGACCTGTGATACATCACAAAACTCTATTTCACCTTGGAGAACCTCTTTCATAGCCATTAAAGCAAATACTCCTAAAAGTCATGGACAAAATCATGTTAAGACTATACATGTATTGGTGTTTCGATAGTGCCGGTGGGGTAAAATTTCTGAACATTAGTCGGGACAGAAAGGTTTCATTCAATGAATGAATTCCAGTTGTGAAGCCACGGACTCAAGATAAGCAAATGTAATCACTAGAAAATCTAAAAACAGTCCATATTGAGAGACTCAAGAAAAAAACCAAAAACAGTTTCAGTTTTAGATGTGGGAGGAAACTGGAGTTTCCAGTGGAAACACGAGTAATCAGGGGACTAGCTGAAAATACTATCTGTACCCCCAGCAGGATTTGAACCAAAGCCCGAATATGACAACCCGACCGTGCAATGATGAAGAATTTCAAACAAATAAAGCAAAGAACCTTTCTTCTTATACTACAATTTTCATTCCTGTGAATATCAAGACAAAGCAGTTGAAACCCGACATCCAATTTCATTGAAGACAGTCACGACAGCCCAGTTGCTAATTGCAATCACAGAAACAAATCCAATCACTTGCAGTTCAGAGGTTGATTCAGATAAGGAATTGTTTTTAATTTGAAACCCAATTACTTTGGCAAAACCACCTCTTCAATGCCACTAATAAAACACATTTATTATAATGGGACAAATTTTCATTGATTTAAAAAAGTAATATGTTAAATGTTGTTTTAATTTGATAGTAATGACTCAAATAAAATACATAAGGATAGTACACATAAGTCTTGAGAATAGAATATTTATTTATTCCAAGCATAATTGCTATAGTCTAGAGAAATAGAATATTATACAATTTACCAGTAAGAAGCTAAATTAAACAAAAGTTTTCCAAAACGCCATTATTGACTTTGAGCATCAACCTGCTCAATTGAGTAACTGCAACCAGGTTTATCTTGTTCAGTATTGTTACTTGGAAAAGATTTGTAGACATTTGCACATAGAGACAAGATTCATTGTCTTCTCTAATGAAGTGAGGTTTCCATTAAGATGCTTTGTCATTAGGATGCTGAATAGAATTCAGATTTAGACAAGGGCCTACAAAACTACCGAAGCACAACAATAGCCATGACATGTAATTTGCAGTGTGACCAAGCCGATTTCCAATAGGCTTGCAATATGACCAATTCTAGGCTCCTACCATGTGATTTCCAATGCAGCCTTGAAATATACCCAAGATTAGGCCACTCCCTCGTCATGTAACCAAGCCTATGGACCCCTACCTCGTTACTTGCAGTGTTTATGACTGGCAACCTTATTATTTATGAAAAGAAACCTGACAAGCAAAAAGTTTCTTTACAGCTTCCTTCTGGCTGAGCCAGTGATGTTAGATATTGTAAAAGCGATATACACAGTATCGGACAGTACTGGTAGACACTGATGCGTTCATTCAGCATTGCTTGGATTGATGTCACTGGAAAACACAAGAGGTGTACAGCTGAGTGTGCGTAGATTCAATAACACACAGGCATGGCTGCTCATAAACTGTGGAACTGTTATCAGTAGAACCTTCTGCCCAGATTGACCTGTGATTACAAAGACAGACACAGAAACATGGTAATAAAAGGTGCAACAAAAAACATCATTTACTACTAGAACTTCAAAACTACTTATTACATTTTTGAAAACTATTCAATTCCAAGACAGTGGACAATAACTAACATTATTCAAGCCAGAGTGTAATTCTTCAGAAGGTACAAAGGAATTTGCCTCCATTGCGTGTTCTTGCCTCCCATACCCTACTCCAAACCGCCCAATAACACCTATTAAAACAAATAGTTTTTCGAAATAAATAGTTTACTGGCCCGATATTTAAAATAAAATTGCTAAAAACAGTTCTTAAGAAAACCAATTAAATTAATACCTTTCCAGATTTTGCTTTGGAATTTGTTCTGGTTGCCAGCAAAGTAGACGTGTGGACACTCGGACACAATGAATGGATCTTCATCATAGTAAGGATAGCAAGCTGTAGTAGACAGAAGTGAATGTTAGGGATTAAATCCAAAGTGTATAGAAGCCATCACAAAATTACCATGAAACAGGTGTGATTGGCAAATTGGTTTCTAAACAAATAAGCATCCTCATCCTAAAATCAATTTTTGTTTTATTAAAAATTTTAACAATTTAGTTGCATTACAAACTTGTACATCAAATTGTTATTGGTATTTTGTTATTTTCAAGATTTGTTGTCCAAAAGAAAAAGTTTTTAAAAGATTTGACTTGTTTGAGATGTGTTTGATACATTCAAGACTTGCACATCCAATTTAACATTGTTTTCCCACACTTTGTGAATGAATAGCTTTATAATCTAAAGAGCTTTCAAACCTAATGTATCTGGAGCCGTGGGTGCTACATGACAGGCTTTAAGAGTCGCCTCCAATATCTCCATGCCATCCTCCATATCAGTATACTGGAATATGTCCGTTATGTTCTGCCCAGATGTCCCTAGAAATCTGAAAGCGAGTGATACATTAGCAGTCCAAATTAACAAATCACTACAAAAACAAGTTCAATTGCTAACAACAGGGATTTTACATAATTTAAAATTTTAAGTTAACAAACTGCTTTCCATATGAACAGATATGTATAGTACATTTTGAGGATGTAACATTGCAACTGTTTTATCCTACCTAACACCATCAACACACGCTTCATATGGGTTTGTGACAGAGCGCATTGTGGGATAAACAGAGGCTTGGGGGAACATACATCGATGCAGGGGCTGCTGAGGCAAGAAGCAGAATGAGGGATCATTTGGACCAGGCATCACATCAACAGCAACACAACTCTGTCAAAAGAAAAATGAAAAAGAAAACCATTCTATCAGAAGTATTGTAGCTTTTAATTTAGGAAGATGCGATTTCAGGAGGTCGCATCAGAAAGGTCTTGAACTTTCACTGCTCGTTATTGTTACTGTTTATTCATTAACACATGATTATTATAAGTTCTTATAATAAATAATCTGAAGAAGGTTCCGATATGGATCGAAAGCTAAGGCCATCTACCCTACTCATTATTATAATAAATAGGATCTAAACCCAAAAAAAATTGCATCACACCAACATGAACTTTTTACTTTTAACATGTTAGTTTGTTCGCAGGGCCCAAATGGAAACCAGTTTGTTTACTGATTTGGCTCACCCTGGGTAAATAAAGGAAATAAATAAATAAATAAACTTCCTTAGTAGTTTGCAAAGATTAACAAACCATACATGTACATTAGTGCTGAGCCATTATGCATAGAGAATATTTGGCTCACCCTGGGTAAATAAAGGAAATAAATAAATAAATAAACTTCCTTAGTAGTTTGCAAAGATTAACAAACCATACATGTACAGTATGTGCTGAGCCATTATGCATAGAGAATATTCAACAAGTTGAATCTTAAAGGCAGGGTATACTTTTGGTAGTCACTCTTCAAGTTAATAACCATATACAACTTACTTGGTAAGAAACACTAGAGAGTCAGTGATAATATAGCACATTGTGAGAAACAACTCCCTTTGAAGTAGTGTAGTATTATAGAACGGGGTAATTTTCACTAAAACAATTTGAATCTCAGTCATATCTAAAAGCACAAGTTTCTACGCAACAAAGGTGTTTTGTCTTTTTTTTTTTTTTTTACTTTGACGAATAATTGAGCCCAAATTTTCACATGTGTTATTTTATGCTTATTTTGGGATACACAAAGTGAGAAGACTGGTCTTTGATAATTACCAATAGTGTACCCTGTCTTTAAATGAAAGAAACTGATGTCTTACAGCAAGTTGAGCAAATATATCATCCAATGCCTTGACAGCTTCTACTGTGCCTGCTTTCACCTTACGACTCAAGTATTTGGCCTAAGGAAAGAAAAGGTTAACAAAAAGTTGTTGTTAAAGCATTTTATAACATTCTCCTTTCTTTATCTGTTGTTTATTTGACATTTGTCAATCTAACTGGGAGGAAATCTCCAATATAATGCTTTTCTACCTGTAAGTTTACCGTACCGAAGAGTTCTTGAAAACAGGTTACAGTGGTTAGAAAGAGCACTGTTCTAAAAAGGTTCTGCTTTATAATAAAGAGTACATTCTAAAGTCCAAAACATCATTTCTGCTATGTGTTTTTTTGTTTAACTATTCTCTTATAACAATGCCCCATTATAGGGTAATTTGGACAGTTCCCACAATCTTGTTATAAAGGGAGTCAACTGTATTTGGTTAGTAACAATTTACATGACCACATCATATCAAGTTAAAGCGACTTCAATTATATTTAATTTGCACAAAGTCAAGTCAACTAACTTGGAGCTAGTGATTGGAGGGGGTTAAATGTGTATTCTACTAACCGTATTGAGTGCATCAGCAGTCTGTGTGTCCTTACTGAGACTATTACCGGCAACAATGACTCGTACAACCTTTGAATACATCTCCTGCTCCTCAGGACCCCCTAGCTGACCGGTTATTAAATCAAGTAGAAGCTGAAGGGTCATAAGGTGATGACCCTTCTCCCCAACACCCAGACCAGACACCAAGACAATGTACCTAAATGATGTCCAGAGAAATTATCAGTCATTAGTGCAAAACAATGCCTAAACACATAGAACCATAGAACAGTGTTAACATAATAGAGATGGACATTTAATATGCATTCATAAATAACCCAGACAGTTTCTCGATTTTGATTGGTTGAGAGGACATCACGTGGGGGTGTTTAAACGGATGATATAACCAAAGCCAGAAGTGTTAAAACATGGGCGTGACTCGCGAGCTTGCACCTGTGCTTATAAGACAGTTTTTCATTCCTATTGGTCGAGAGCAACGGCTGGAACATCTGTGCCACATCACGCGATACGCGTGACGTGCACGCCAATCTTCTTATAAAGAGTTTTTACCAGAGGGCCTTACCATTTCATAGCTTGAGGGGTGTTTTGTTGAAAGAAATCAGTGAACAATTATTGCATTTTTTTAACTTTTGGACCCAAAAGTTTTGATGTTTTTTGACAGAAAAGGTATTTATGAATGGAAATAAAAATGTGCTTGGCCGGTATTAAACACAGTACACTCCGTTTAAAACCGGTTGCAGTCTGTGTCACATCCAGACTGCAAATGGTATTAAACAGAGAGTTTAAATAGGCCAAAATTATTCCCTAAATGTAGTATAGTTAAATCAGTTAACAGTTGATGTTCCCTTTGAACAGGTTTCCTTCAAAATGTCTTCGTTTTGTTTTTTTACCATCACAATCATTTATAGACGATGAAGTTAAAGCATTTGACGAGAGTAACATTACCTATCTTGGTCCAGATTTGTACGAGGAATCTGCACTGGGAGGTCTGCTGTACAAAAGTCTTCCACTTGAAACTTCCCATCATCTCTCTCGTGACCGTATACAACTATAACCACACCTATAAAGGGAGTAAGATGGAATGATGAAAACCACTTCATATCTCATGACCTTATACAACTATAACTATAGTTTGTTTTGGTCTGTCTTATGTTTTGCAATTTTTACTCTTCGGATTGTCCTGTAAGGTTCTTGTATTTTCAGTTTGTTTGGATTGCTGTATATTTTCCTGTTGTAAAATGTTATATTTTTATAATTATTTTGTTATGCGCTTGTTTACATTTTACAGAATGGGCGCAATATAAATGAATAAATTATTATTATTATTATTATTATAACTACACCTATAAAGGGAGCAAGATGGAATGATGAAAACCATGTCATCTTTCTCGTGACCATATAAAACTATAACTACACCTATAAAGGGAGCAAGATGGAATGATGAAAACCACGTCATCTTTCTCGTGACCATATAAAACTATAACTACACCTATAAAGGGAGCAAGATGGAATGATGAAAACCATGTCATCTTTCTCGTGACCGTATAAAACTATAACTACACCTATAAAGGGAGAAAGATGGAATGATGAAAACCATGTCATCTTTCTCGTGACCATATAAAACTATAACTACACCTATAAAGGGAGCAAGATGGAATGATGAAAACCATGTCATCTTTCTCGTGACCGTATAAAACTATAACTACACCTATAAAGGGAGCAAGATGGAATGATGAAAACCATGTCATCTTTCTCGTGACCATATAAAACTATAACTACACCTATAAAGGGAGCAAGATGGAATGATGAAAACCATGTCATCTTTCTCGTGACCATATAAAACTATAACTACACCTATAAAGGGAGCAAGATGGAATGATGAAAACCACGTCATCTTTCTCGTGACCATATAAAACTATAACTACACCTATAAAGGGAGCAAGATGGAATGATGAAAACCACGTCATCTTTCTCGTGACCATATAAAACTATAACTACACCTATAAAGGGAGCAAGATGGAATGATGAAAACCATGTCATCTTTCTCGTGACCGTATAAAACTATAACCACACCTATAAAGGGAGCAAGATGGAACGATGAAAACCATGTCATCTTTCTCGTGACCATATAAAACTATAACTACACCTATAAAGGGAGCAAGATGGAATGATGAAAACCATGTCATCTTTCTCGTGACCATATAAAACTATAACTACACCTATAAAGGGAGCAAGATGGAATGATGAAAACCATGTCATCTTTCTCGTGACCGTATAAAACTATAACTACACCTATAAAGGGAGCAAGATGGAATGATGAAAACCACGTCATCTTTCTCGTGACCATATAAAACTATAACTACACCTATAAAGGGAGCAAGATGGAATGATGAAAACCACGTCATCTTTCTCGTGACCATATAAAACTATAACTACACCTATAAAGGGAGTAAGATGGAATGATGAAAACCATGTCATCTTTCTCGTGACCGTATAAAACTATAACTACACCTATAAAGGGAGCAAGATGGAATGATGAAAACCACGTCATCTTTCTCGTGACCGTATAAAACTATAACTACACCTATAAAGGGAGCAAGATGGAATGATGAAAACCACGTCATCTTTCTCGTGACCATATAAAACTATAACTACACCTATAAAGGGAGCAAGATGGAATGATGAAAACCACGTCATCTTTCTCGTGACCATATAAAACTATAACTACACCTATAAAGGGAGCAAGATGGAATGATGAAAACCACGTCATCTTTCTCGTGACCATATAAAACTATAACTACACCTATAAAGGGAGCAAGATGGAATGATGAAAACCACGTCATCTTTCTCGTGACCATATAAAACTATAACTACACCTATAAAGGGAGCAAGATGGAATGATGAAAACCATGTCATCTTTCTCGTGACCGTATAAAACTATAACTACACCTATAAAGGGAGCAAGATGGAATGATGAAAACCACGTCATCTTTCTCGTGACCATATAAAACTATAACTACACCTATAAAGGGAGCAAGATGGAATGATGAAAACCACGTCATCTTTCTCGTGACCATATAAAACTATAACTACACCTATAAAGGGAGCAAGATGGAATGATGAAAACCACGTCATCTTTCTCGTGACCATATAAAACTATAACTACACCTATAAAGGGAGCAAGATGGAATGATGAAAACCACGTCATCTTTCTCGTGACCATATAAAACTATAACTACACCTATAAAGGGAGCAAGATGGAATGATGAAAACCACGTCATCTTTCTCGTGACCATATAAAACTATAACTACACCTATAAAGGGAGCAAGATGGAATGATGAAAACCATGTCATCTTTCTCGTGACCGTATAAAACTATAACTACACCTATAAAGGGAGCAAGATGGAATGATGAAAACCACGTCATCTTTCTCGTGACCATATAAAACTATAACTACACCTATAAAGGGAGCAAGATGGAATGATGAAAACCACGTCATCTTTCTCGTGACCATATAAAACTATAACTACACCTATAAAGGGAGCAAGATGGAATGATGAAAACCACGTCATCTCTCTCGTGACCATATAAAACTATAACTACACCTATAAAGGGAGCAAGATGGAATGATGAAAACCATGTCATCTTTCTCGTGACCATATAAAACTATAACTACACCTATAAAGGGAGCAAGATGGAATGATGAAAACCATGTCATCTTTCTCGTGACCATATAAAACTATAACTACACCTATAAAGGGAGCAAGATGGAATGATGAAAACCACGTCATCTTTCTCGTGACCGTATAAAACTATAACTACACCTATAAAGGGAGCAAGATGGAATGATGAAAACCATGTCATCTTTCTCGTGACCGTATAAAACTATAACTACACCTATAAAGGGAGTAAGATGGAATGATGAAAACCATGTCATCTTTCTCGTGACCATATAAAACTATAACTACACCTATAAAGGGAGCAAGATGGAATGATGAAAACCACGTCATCTCTCACATAACTATAACACTAGAATTTCAAAACAATTTCCCAAAAGTTTGTAACAAAAATGTTTTTAAATTCTAAGTGGCTGTAATACTTTGTAGCCTACCTGTAACAGCCTTTTGGACATCAATATTTCCAAGGAGAACAATTCTTTGGAGTTCATCTTCTAGAATCAATGTGTCTGTATCTGCTATGTACTTGTCCCTTTTCGGCTGCGGAACCATGTTGTGCTAAAAACAAGAGAAGATTTAAAAATGGAAATAACTTATAGAGAGAATAACGTTGCAAAGATGAAGAAACTCTTTCTTAGGAGAAAAGACCCAATCCTTTAGCTATCCCCCTTGCTAAGTAAGATACAACACAACAGATTTCTACTGTACCATGGAAGTGGAATATGGGAAAGGGAGAGATGTTACTTTTGTTCTTACTTAATAATTATGCGCCTTTGGTTCTTGGACTTGGTCCACAACCCTTAAGTCATTTTCAGGTGTTTGCTGCTTGTACAATGTGGACACACAGCAGACCTTTTTATTAGGGGAGGGGAGGGGATTGAAGGCAAGGTTGATGAAATCATCTTACATCTTCGCTGATTTCTTTCAGAATGCTGGGTTTGAGTTCCATACTTTTAAATAAGGTTCCAATCACGCAACACTCCTCATCTGCCTTCAGTTCAAACAATTTGCGCATCAAAACTGACTCTCCTAAAAAGGACAAACAAAAAAGGATTTATAAAATTTTCTAGAAAGAAAAAGTACTGGCGTAAAGAATCCTTTACTTGACAAAGCCAAGAGAACAAAGATTCTCTCTAAAGCACCAGGATTTATTGTTCCTCTATAGAGAGAACTGTTTTCACGCACAGTTGATTGCTAAACCTTGGCTAACATGGCTGCAATTTTGGCCTATGACCTCAGCTGATACGGCTGCCATTTGGACCTATGACCTCGGCTGAAATGTCTGTCATTTGGGCCTATGACCTCGGCTGACATGGCTGTCATTAGGGCCTATGACCTCAGCTGACATGGCTGCCATTTGGGCCTATGACCTCGGCTGACATGGCTGTCATTTGGGCCTATGACCTCGGTTGACATGGCTGTCATTAGGGCCTATGACCTCGGCTGATATGGGTGTCATTAGGGCCTATGACCTCAGCTGACATGGCTAAGGGCCTGTGACCTCAGCTGACATGGCTGTCATTAGGGCCTATGACCTCGGCTGACATGGCTGTCATTTGGGCCTATGACCTCGGCTGACATGGCTAAGGGCCTGTGACCTCAGCTGACATGGCTGTCATTAGGGCCTATGACCTCGGCTGTCATTTGGGCCTATGACCTCGGCTGACATGGCTGCCATTTGGGCCTATGACCTCGGCGGAAATGTCTGTCATTAGAGCCTATGACCTCGGCTGACATGCATCTCATAAGGGGCCTATAGCCTCAGCTAACATGGCTCTCATAAGGGCCTATAACCTCGCCAGACATGCATTTCATAAGGGGCCTATAGCCTCAGCTGACATGGCTGTCATTAAGGCCTATGACCTCGGCTGACATGGCTGTCATTTGGGCCTACAACCTCAGCTGTCATTTGGGACTATGACTTTGGCTGACATGGCTGTTTTTAGGGCCTTATGGCTAGAACCAAGACTCACTGACTGGAATCTCATTTCAATCAGGCACATGAAGTCAGGGAAAAATGTGCACATTAATTTGTTCTTTTTTGTTATCTGGTTAAAAGAGTTATTTGAATGGTTGCCCATAGAAAGAGTTCTTGTTTTAAAAAAACATTATATAATATTAGCAACTTTTTTGCAGACAGTGACATCTATTTCTAGACACAATTTTTGTGAGTAAATAAATAAATTTTGATTACAACAATTTGTTATCATTACCCCATTTTCTGTTGGCTGTCTCTGTCAACCGAGTATACATACTGCACAAACGCTCTGCATAAAGATGGGCATACTGTCGCCTAAAATTGCGACCTTTCTGAAGGAAACGGCTGGACAGATTTTCATATCTGCTGCTGGGTCGCTCAAAGGTCATTTCAGTTTCGGTTGATAACTCCGACATTTTCCGCAGTTGTGTTGCTTGGAATGAGATAATGAAAGCTGTTGATCTTTGATAAGCCAAGATTAATTCACTTCATTTTCCAGATGATGATTTAAGTTGTAAGAATCCGAGCAATTCATTGAAGACAATTCCCTGGAGAGCAAAGGCAATTTTAAATGGGGTAAAATTTTGAATTCTGCAGCAAAATGCCACTTTTTCAGTTGTTATCGACCAAGCAAGACCAAGAGCCATAAAAAAATTAAAATGACAAAATTTATATTACTTATTAGCAGCTTCAAGCAATCGCACAACATCGGTAAACAGTATTGTCCAAAGGCCCACACTTTGTGTATCACAACTTATATATAAAATAACAAACCTGTAAAAATTTAGGCTCAATCTGTCATCGGAGTCGGGAGAAAATAACGGGAAAACCCACCCTTGTTTCCGCACGTTCCGCCATGTCATCATGACATGTGTTTAAAATAAATCTGTTATTCTCAATATCGAGAATTTATGTTTTCTCAAAAAGTAAAGCATTTCGTTGAAAAATATTTCAAGGGAAGTCTTTCACCAACCTTCTGTAAACCCTGTAAGTTATTTGTAAATCTGTGAACTTTTAATTTTTGTTCTGTTCAGAAAGTGTTCAATGGCTTTAATTGAGGCGCTATTTTAAAATAAGTTTGATATTTAAAGACACTGGACACTATGGTTATTTGTCAAAAACCAGTCTTCTCACTTGGTGTAGGCTATCTCAACATATTGCACAAAATAACAAACCTGTGAAAATTTGAACTCAATTGGTCGTCGAATGTGCAAGATAATAATTGAACTTGGAAGAAAAAACACCCGGAAAAGTTTCCGTATGGCGCCACCACTTTTTCATTCGATATGAAATAATATAGTATCTAATTTACCTCAATGAGACATCCCTTTATGTAAAAATGAGTGAAAAAGGTGGTGGCGCCATACGGAAAGTTATCCAAACACCCTCCCGTGTCAAACGAACTTGTGTGCTTCCAGATGCTTGATTTTGGGACTGACCCATGACCTCAAAATCTAATTCTGACTCTAGTCTGAGCATGGAGTTCACAATAATTTTGAGCAACCTAAGATTAAGATTCTGAAAAAGAGGTAGTTACCGAAAGTGTTCATTCAATGCCTTTTAAATCATAATTGACATGCTATTGCTTTGCAACTACTTCTATCTAGAAACTATATAATAATGCTCGGCTCACACACAGGGGAGCCTTCTATAGTTTCTAGAAGTACTTTGCAACTATGCTAAATCACACCCTTACACTTTACACAACTTGTGTCACGACACAAGGTGTGATATCTAATTCTAAAGACTAATTAAAGCCTTCTAAATAAATGCTATACAAACAATGACGAGACCCCTAGAGTTTGCTTACCATTCAATCCTCATGCCAAAACTTTATTCAATCAAAAGTTAAGTTCTAATCTAAATAAAGTAAAGAAAATGACTACCTTACCATTCATACATGGACTGGAGAATCCTCTCATCACTGCGTGCGAGGTACAGTTCACACGATGAGAGATGACGTAACAACTGCTGGAGATTAGACCAAGGAGGAAGGAATGTTATTAGACTGTGCTGTTTATATTGAGCTATTTATTAATTAAAAGTAACACACAGTCGTCAGTTAAGCGATTCTGCTATGTGTGACGGTGTGGTACATGTGTGTACGACGACATACCTAGACTTGTGGACAAGTCGTTAAATCGGCCCCACGTGCTGAGATAGTGCTCCCCCGACAACACTGCTCTCGCGCGAACTCACTGCTCTCGCGCGAACTCACTGCTCTCGCGCGAACTGATGGCTCCCCGATTTTGACTCCTCATTAACGACTTGTACAAGTTGTCATCAGTTTGTGCACAGCCTATGGGCACTTCAGCCGAAATCGTACGGACGCATCTGATTGGTCGATGTCGTTAAATCAATGAATATTCAACATGTATATGCTGTCAAACAGTACACCCTGTATTGGATGGGTTCGGGAAGTCACATGTATGAATGAACGATCAACAAACCTGTCAGCGTGTATTTATTATGCCTACACACTAGACGTCGTGTGTGTGTATGGTTGTACTTTTGAGTACGGATTTTCATCGGGAACTTTGACGTGCATATTAAATAAATAACTTCGTCTTAACTTGGTCTGACTTGGTTGATAAACTTGAAGAACAAGATATAGAAGCAGCTGTCAAGTAGCCAGTTTTCTCAAGGCATGCAACATGCAAGAGAGCTGCTCACGTCGACGACAGGTCGCAAGGAAAAAGAAGAAGAAGCCGCCATTTATATGCATCATGCCAACACACACACACTGCACACAGCGTGTATTGATTGATGAAAGGCAATGACACTTTTGTAAACAAATGATTTGCACCGGCCGAATATTCGATGAAATCAGTAGCCTTGCTCAAGGCAGTGGTGATGGTTGGTGCATACTGTGTTGGCATCATGAAATCAAAACAGGTGAGCTTGCTGTTAAGTTTCTTAATTAAACTACTAATAAATTTGCGTTGACAAAATAATATTGCAAAAATCTACCTCCATGGAGTTACCGGTAACTTGGTTTGGGGCTTCTTACTTAAAAGAACAAGTTTTGTTTTGAAGTAAAACTTAACAAAACATGTGTTATTATTCATATAACTCACTGGTTCCACCATGGAGGTAGTTTCTACCTCCATGGTTCCACAAAAAGCACTATCGCCAGTGGCGGTTGCACCGACACACACAGGTTATTAAAATTGAGCCCCTACTTCTAAAGTTCTAGTTCTACACAAGGTTACTTGTTTTGCATTGTTGTTGGAACTTTTGTATCTAGAGAGTAGAGTCTCAAGCAATGCAAAAAGTACCAAATTCACTGTTTTTGTTGTTGGTTTTTATAATTAAACATAATTGTTGTTTTTTTTAGAAACAATAATAAAACATAATAACAAAATGTTTAAAAAATTTAAACACTAAAACTTAAATAAGATTTGAAATTACATGAGAGTCTTTATTTGTGATGGTGTTGCCTCGAACCTCACTTTAGCCCGTAAGTATTAGGTAGGTTTTATGAGCTGCATGTTATGCCAGCAAACACGTGAACGTGAAGGTCAAAACATTGTGTTGTTAGGTGACGTCACCACTTTGGGCTTAATTCATGCTCACGTAAGACGTCTGCACAGAGAGGTACCTGACGTGAAAAATGGTATCTTCATGTGTGATTTTAACAACACAATTTTCTGACATTTACGTTAACTTATTTGCTTGCAATAAGTATTAGCCTATCATACTACAGATAGTATTACACAATCAACATAAGTTCAGGTCAACATTGTGTGTTTCTTTCTTTTCTCCACAGGGTCACATGGCAGCCTGACAGTGCAAGGGAAACACTCCTCGTTTAAGAAGGAAGTTCGTTCCACCCCTACCCCTAAGCTGCTGTAAAAACTGTGAAAGTTTGATCTCCTGCCTTACTGCGAGTCATGGGAAAAGTTAGCCGAGATGGATCTGCATTGGAGTGAAGATGTGTACGCAAAAACTGATACAACTCTAGACACTCATTAAATTACTCTGGTGCCTGATTTAAAAAGAAATGTTCATACAAATAAAATAATCTTAATTGCAATCCTCTGTTTAATTGGTAACCAATGAAGCGATCTTAGAAGGAGCATGGCATCACGACGGCGATTTAACCTAAATATAACACGAGCAGCCCAGTTCTGCAAACTGTGAAGTCTCTTTTAAAATATGCATGTGGGTTTTCTGTAAGCAGCCCATTACAACAATCTAACCGAGAAAGAACATGGCTGCGAATCACATGATGTTATGAATCGTCAGATACATACTTCCTAATCTGTGACACATGAAATCGAACAGACTTGCAAAGCTGGAGCCGTTTTCACGAAACGTTAATCTTAGGGTTTGCATGTTACGTTGCAAGGCTGAGACTCAACTCAAGTCGTAAGATTAACACAAGTTGGAAAGAGTTTGGTGTAAACGAAAGCAGGTCTATTTGATCAGTCATAGACAATTCAATCAAAATATGCACCAAAGTTCTTGACTGATGTGGATGGTGCATTCTGAATGGTTCCAAATGTAAGAATGACATTTATACTGTGCAATTACCAACAATTATTTTGCTCATTTTAGTTAAAATTTATTCTTTCCAATCCAAATACTTAAATATCCAAAGCACAGACTGAGAGGGTTTGATAATGTATAAAGGCTAGGCGGTTGTGCAACATAGGTAGAAGACCCATTTAAAATGTTCATTCAAGTTAGTTTTCACATATCCACCACCGTTTACATTTCTGTACGGTCTTCTAGCGGTGTCCACCCGAAGGTCCGTTAGTCCGAAGGTTTGATTGTCCGAACGCACAAATTTCCCATAACAGGGGGTTCATTAGTCCCAAAATGAAGTAGGTTTCATTAACCCGTACATTTGATACGATAGTCCGAAGGTTCATTGATCTGAAGGTTCACTGGTCCAAATAAGGTCCGATAGTCCGAATCGACGATCAAACCTTATTGTCAATTCGGACTATCGGACCTTATTGTCAATTCGGACTATCGGACCTTATTGTCAATTTGGACTATCGAACATTCAGACTATTGAACCTTCGGCCATCGAGCTGTAACCCTTCTAGCACTCGCCTAGTTTGTAAATTGTTTAAAGTGTTTTGTAATGAACAGGTTTTGCAAAAGTCAACTACTCACTATGTTTATATAGCAACCTGGAAGTGCAAGGGAAACACTCCACATTTTCTTTATTTACAGTTTCTACCATCAATATCCATTAGTCTGAAGGTATTTTCATTGTTTATTGCTCAATTTAATTTATTTATTTCAACCACTGGTTTGCATTTGTTGATCGATTTATCAATAAATTTGTTTCTTGTTTTTTGTTTGAGGCAAACTACAATTGGAGTCACTGTTCCTTTTTTGCATTTCACGGTGTCTTTACCCTATTTGAGCCTTATATTAATTGTTATGATTGCTTGGAAGTGAGAAGTATTTTTCGTGGTTACAGTTGCTTAAAACAAAACAAAAGTACAGCTGCTATATGAAACCTTGTCTTGCAATATCTTGGGCAAGTAGAGTGTATGTCGATGATTAGCTATAATACCTTTAAAATACATCGACATCTGAAAAGAGTTACTGAAATTTTCCGGAATCCCTGCGATGCGCACACGACTCCCCTGTGAAACTTGTCCACAAGACTCACATATCAAACTTCCACATGTCGACCATGGTTTTCAAAATCACTTTTTAGATGAAGACTTAAAATAAAAAAACATTTGTCAGTAAACAAATAATGAATTTTGGGACTGGTAGTATTAATACAAACTATATTTTATGTTGCAACTTGTCCAGTGTACACAGTCCGAGCAGAACACATCGGGTTAAAGGATTGCATTGGACCATTACCATTGACCGTGGGCATTATTTATTTGCATGAGGCAGCTCACGGATATTAAACAGATAAATAGTAATGCATTTGAAGATGACTTTGTAAAGTTAGGCCCTAATCAACTAATAAAGCAGTTAAATCAAAATAAAAAAGATTCACAGATGCCCTCCGGTTCAAGCTTTACAGTATTAGAAACTATTACTACCCTCTTATAAAAATGGACTCGTCTGCACGATTGTCTCCGCGGCAACAGTGAAGGTATACCGCGTTCGTACTTGAATACATGAATACGTACCGCTGACAACTTGTACAAGTCGTTAATGAGGAGTCAAAATCGGGGAGCCATCAGTTCGCGCGAGAGCAGTGAGTTCGCGCGAGAGCAGTGTTGTCGGGGGAGCACTATCTCAGCACGTGGGGCCGATTTAACGACTTGTCCACAAGTCTACGACATACCGTGTGTGTGGTTCATTTAGCAATTCGGATATATTGCGGGAAAGGATTGTTTAGCGCCACACACTGAATGTAGCCATTTTCACCAAGTTAGTTTATAAGAAATCAATAATGACAAATTTGACAATAAATGATATTAAAAAATATCTTAAAGTATTAAAATATTACAATGTGTTTTTATATGTTGTTTTTTGTGAACAAAAAGTAAAGTTAAATTTGCTAAATTTAAATAGCAATATTTAAAGTTATATATTTACTATTTTACATGACGTCATTTTAATGTTTACATCGTCAGCTGCTGGTCAATTCTTTGTTCGTCATATTAATATTTTTCTGAAATTGAGTTGAATAAACCTCGTAAAGAGCTGCCAATTTGAACAAATAGGAATGTTCAGGCTGTTTGTGATAACAAATGTGAATGAAGTCGATTTAGGAAACACTTAGCCGTGGAAAAACCTGTGAAATCCACGATGAGTCGTCGATCGCTGAACTGATGTTATTCAATAACTTATTGTTATTGTTTATGTTCACCACACTGGAGATGCACACGCTGGAAATAGTTTGAAGGTCGACCAACCAATTTACCAATTTGGAGCTTCAAGTTATCTGTCTGGTAAGTAATTTTTTGATACAAAAATAAATGTCACCTTTCAAAATTGAGATCCTAACTCAACTGGTGGAGGGTTATTTCTTATTTTTGGCATGATCAAATTCAAAAGTGCTGAACACTGAACAGGCTTTGACATAAGTCAGAATACGACCTGACGACGAGGCTGAGCGGTTCTTGGTTCTCATCGTAAAACCTTCACAAATACACTACAGTACACTACTAGGTAGTACTAAATACTTCCTAGTCAATATTGTTTAAAATGTCAATTTATACTATTTTATAGAATATTATTTCCATTTTTGTTCAAATCAATATTTAGTTAGCTAAATAATACTGATCACCAACTGACGCACATTTTCTTTATATTATTAATGCAAAGTTTGTTGTAAACATACTGATACAGGTTTTGTTGGGTTTCTTAAAAACCCTCAATTTAAATATGTACACTTTCATAATTGTTTTTATTTAATTTTGCATTTGACATTTGTATTTGTATTTGTTTACCCAACTGCTTAATTGTCTGTTGCCAGATGAGCCACCATGTCAGTTTTCAGCGTTACAAGTCGTTTGGTTCAAGCTCAACAAGCAAGCGCTCCCATTAAACATCAAGAGGAAGGACACATCAAAGCAGGCCGCTCAGCAGAGGAAGATTTAACCAAAGCTCTCCGACATCATGGTGTTCCTCATGCTCATATCTTCAGAGGTCTTAGAGTACCAGATGGCTTCCAGACTAGGAAATTTGAGATTGATCTTGTTGTAATAACTGGTAGGTTTTCAATGAATCTTTGGGAGAATTTTAAAAGTATCCATACTAGATTTTTCTGAACTGCCATAAAGCTGTTTGGATTTTGATCTAAAAAAGGCTCTGACAAGTAGGAAATCCTTTAGAGTTGATTTCAATAGAGAGTGTGATAAAAATGTACTGTAAATATTTTTTTAAATGAAGAACTTATTTAAAAAAAAATTCCTTCTGTTCCAGATAATGGGTTATTCACCATTGAAGTGAAGAACTGGTCAGGTAAGGTCACCCTTGGATCTGATGGCAAATCTTGGATTCAACACAAATGTTCCTACTCTGGCAAAGACACCAGTGTGTCCTATGATGAGAAACATGATGACCTCATTGCAAACCTCAAACTGAAGACACAGCTGCTGCGGAATCATTTGCTAAGAAACGATGTCTGCCTTGCTGAGAAATTCTTTCATCCTCGCATCGTGTTAATGAACAAGAAGGTTGAACTTCAAGATGTTCTGGCATCTAAGCTTGAGGTTGTGTCTTCGTTACGCTATGAGGCTTTCCTAGAATCCTTTGAGAAGAGTCTAGGTTGGAGTATGGCAAGTGCCATTGTTCCTTCATTTCTTACAGGTAAGATCCAGCTTACATTTTAGTGAATTAGTGCAATTTTAAGATACTCAATAATTTAAAGGCATTGAAACCATTTTTTTGTTTTTTTCACACTATGTAAAGGTCAGCTATCGTTTAGTGCAATGGATGCAGCAAGGCAAGCATTGAATATCATTGGAACTTGGGATGTTGTTTGCTTAAATGGAGATAAACAGATCTTTGGTAAGTTTAGAATTAAATCACTGGTGCTCACATTGTACTGTGCTGTTTTACAATTTGAGTGACTATGGTGACTGTAATTTCATTTAAAAGCTTAGTTTAGTGTATTTGTTAACAATATCTTTACACAGGTGATTTCAAGGGATGTGCTCATTTTACTCCAAACCGTGAGGAAACAGGAATGCTGGAGTTCTGTCACCAAAGAAATGCATCTATTTCATCCTTCTGGGCTGTGCTTGGCTATTCGCCTCAGGTACTACACGATTTCTAGTTTATATCAAAATATTTTCTCACAGTGTGTAGGATTTGAAACATTGCATGGTGGGAGTACAATCAGGTGACTTTTGTGATGATGCCGTGAGTAATTCTCTTTTGAGTAGTGGTTTCTAAGAAGAACCACAACCGATACTCAATAAAGATTTACACATGGTGTCATTACAAACCTCACCTGATCACAATATGTGTTGTTATGAAAGGAATTCCTAAGATGGATTATGGGTATTGTTTCTTCAGCTATCCTATCCAATCACAATAAGGACTATATGTACATACTGACATTCAGCTACCTTATCAGTTAAAACAAAATTTATTGTAAAACATTTTAAATTAAATATCTGTTTCTTTCATTTTAGGTTGTTGTGACAATGCACAAGCGTTCAGGTGGCAGCTGGCTGTGGGGGACCAGTTGTGGGTCGGTGACCATCCCATACAATGCAGAGATTACATTCCGTGGAGCAGGGGACCAGCAAGATTCTAAAATTCCTGCTAACGACATTCAGAGTATTTCCCTAAGCATTTAAGAGAGAGTGGAGAGGGGGGGGGGGGGGGGAGAAAGAACAAGAACAAAAGAAAGAGGATAGCTGTTACTTATTCAAGCAACAGTGATGCAAATTTTTAGGAGTTGTGGACCGTCAATGTTATTTGGGGGATTGATAAGGTAACAATGCTGCAGGAGGGTGTGCGTTTGTGTTTCATTTTTATTCATTTCATTATTTTTGTCCTTATTTATTTATTTAACTTTCTACAATTTTGTTTTGGTAGATGACGGCATCAAAAGTGTAATAAAATTGATGCAATAATCATATTGGACAGTTTTCTTTTTGTTATTTGATAGAATTGTAAAGGTTATGAGATGGATTGAATGCTGGATACATTTAAGATGTTTGAAGTATTAATTTTTAAGGAAATGTATATATAATAAAGATTATAATTACTGTATTTTCATTATTGTTGTTTTGTACATAGAGATACGAGTGAAGTATTCCTTAGTAGTGAAGTAATTACTAATCAAGATTGTCAAAAAGGAGATTTAACAGAAACTAATGGAGAAAAGCATTCAAATTTTAAATTCTGTGCATTTATTATGTTTTTAACTTGAATTTTTGAAATTAAATCTTCCAATAAAAAAATGTCTCCTTTATAATCTACCGTTTATTTCATGAAATCAACCAAATTCCAGAATTTTGATAACGTGGTTCATGCAATAATAGTCTGACTGCTTTATTAACATAATATCATGTGGTAACACTTTATTTTGCATGGATCAAGGAAAGTAGCTAGCACAGAAGTTGTGTGCTTGCTCTGAGGGTAGACAATGGTGATCATAAGCACAGTATTCATTGGCAGACATGGCAGACAATATGTGAAGAGCCATTTGGGGCCTCTCCACTGAGGAAGGTAACATTGAAAAACAAAACTAACATATCATTATTCTACTTGTTATGTATTTGTTACTGTTTGAACATTTGGATCCAGTTAAGATGTTAAGTACAAATCTTGTTTTGTATTAATGCCAGTTTGACAAGTGTGATCTTGTAAATTATAGACACTTCAATGCAATAGACTCTTGCCATGAAATATGTGAATTGCACATAGCGCGTGCGCACTAACGTTTTGGTTGGCAAAATGAGGGAACATCGCGCTGTTTTGTACACGGCTAATGGTTGCGTGACGCAGACGCGATTGCGCGTCTGCTTAGTGCACAACTCTATGGCGTTTGCCAACCAACAGGGTCTGTACGCATGCGTGAATGTGATTAGCATATTTCATGGGAAGGGTCCATTGGTTTGTATGCGCTATATAAGTTGTTTTTTTAACCAGTTTGATTCTGTTATGTGATCCACTCATTTTCAAATAGATGGAGTCCTTATGAAAATGGAAAACAAATTTTAAACCTCTAATCTCACTTTACAATGATGTAAAAAAGCTGTGTTTTATACCATTTTAAGTGGATTTTGTTGTTGAAACCCAAATTTAATTTAGTCATTTATTGGTGCAAATTTCCTTTTAGGAGTGTACAGACCCATTTACTGTTGATGTCATTTCATGTTTCAAATTTCGCTCTGAAGGAGTATCATAGACAAAATACTTGTACACAATTTTAATGTTTGATTTAATGAGAACTTTCTCATGAAAACACTTTCAATTGGAAAATGAGTGCATCACAAAACTCCAACTTGACATGTGATCGCGTTGGTCATTTAGTTTTTTCAACAGTTGTTTGTGCTCTTTATTTGTGTTTTCAATTGATTTTAACTTCCAACTATTATATTTATTACAGCTATTATAAGATGGGATTGTTTTCAGCTTATGTAAAAATGTGTTGAGTGTAAATTTAAGATTTTTTAGTAAGTTATTGTGTAGCATGTACTTTTATTCACTGCTGTGTTACACATTAAGTTCCACTCTATTGATGTTTTGTTATCAGACATTAATTAATTGAAGTGAATATGACTGAAAATGACACAATTAATCATCTATGTGTTTAATAATAATAATAAAACACAGTCCTGATAATAGCCCTTTATATACTCCTGATTAGTGTCTCAAAGTGCTAATTTTTCCTACAAGGTATACAAAGATGTGTTGAAACATGAGACATATACATGTAGCACCATGTACAGTGTATACCAACTTCAATATTTTATCAGACATTTAATTAACATCAACATATTTTCAATACTCAAGAATTTTGAATTAATCAAAAGATTTGTACGAAAGAATGGTGTACATCTTTGAAGAAAAACTAATAATAATAATAAACAAAACACACTTGTATTTTTGCAGTTCTCATTCACTGAAACTATAAATGGAACTAAAATTGATTAACTATATATGAACACATTTCCTTTAATACCCTTCCACTAAAACTGCTGATGATGTACAAATCATAGACAAAAATATAAAAAACAGTTACATTGTAAATAATGGACAAATAACATTTATACCTACACATATGAAATGACAATATTTTGTATGGAAACTCACTTGAGCAAAATAGAAATTATACTTTTTTATAATATCTGAAAAAAATGCAAGTATGTTTATAACTTCATTGACATGAAACTAAAATCAGTGTTTGTTGAGGTTATAGATTAAAGAAAATGATGTTAAAACTTGTTGGTGCTTGTTCAAAGGTAATAACTCTTCAGTGTCATTTTATCTTAAATTCAAACTTTTCAGAGCGAGACCCTTAAACTTATTTTAAAATGGGTTGTTTTTATATTTATTGAAGTGGAGCAATATCTTTAGTGAACCTGTATTAACTAATATAACATCCAAAAAGGTTTACATTTTGGAGAGACTTAATTTCCAGAGAGACTTGTTAAAATTCTCATCAAAAGTCAGCACTTTTTAAAACAATAATGTAAATGGTTAACTACTATTTTAGTCTTACTGATCAGTATTCTAGTTTTCTGTTTAATGTGTCAAATGTATGTAGTGTAATTTGTTTGAAATAAACTATGTGTCATTTATAGTTCACGAGCTTGTAAATTGAAGGGTTTTCTCACATGTCACCGCATTATTAAACCATGACCCATCAGCTTATTGGCCAAAAGTAAATGGCGACTATGAGGCCGATGGAGCCAATGGGGGTAAGCTAGTCCCTAATAAGCTATTCCAGTTCAATTGTTTACACTGCCGCTAAAAGGGGGGGAGGCGAAACGCCAAAACACCGCCGAAGTCAAGAGGGCCACCATAGGTACGAGTGATGGCTAGTTTATGCACTGCATGCAACAATATGCAAAGCGCGCGGGCGGAAAAAGTGTGTATGACGTAGGAGGTAAACAAACCGAGATATCGGTCAGGGTGCAAGGGTCATTGCTATGGTTATCACGGACGCTCGACATATTCATACGCCCTAGGCGGGGGAAAAAAAGGGGGGTGTCCTTTTCTTTCGTATTTCCCCCCCTTTTACTTTGATAACAATGCCGAAAGATGATTGCCCATTGTTTAAAAACTACCCCCTGTCACACTATGGAGGCACCTCAAGATCAAGACAAGTGACAAGAAAAATAGACAAATAAGAGAACTATATTTCAGCGGGCACTCGCCGCCCACACCACAGTGGCAAAAGTGTGTGACTTGCTTGTCAAGCATAGACGGCATTTTTGTTTAACTCACGAGCTTCAATAATCTGTCAAAATGTCTATTATCGGGCAAAAGCACGAAGTGAAGATATGGGATGAAATATGCAAAGGTACGTGTCATTTACTGGCTATATAAACTAATATAATATACAACTTAGTAACCGATACCCGTACCGTCGAATTTGAAATAAGCCTTTCAGGTGTTGCCCAGTATGCGGACACCCGTCCACACAAACTTCCGGTCCTACTAAAAGCCGACAACAAGCCGACAACAAGTCCAGAGCGCCACCAACACGCCGCCAACCAGTTTTAAATACCTCAAAAAATGGCAAATAAACCATAAATATATTAGAACTATATGTGTTCTGTAATATAAAACATAAATTTAATGGAAAAACTTCACGAAAAGTGTGTATTTTTTAACTAAGTGTTATTTCTGAGTTTTGGTTTGGATCCCCCACGGACGTACATGCTTTGAAGTTTGGGGTCCAACTAAAAGCTGACAACAAGCCGAAAACTTCACTTGCACGGAAAGCGGTCGGACGCCATCTTGGCTTAAAAACCGTGTTTGGACCAGACCATTATGATACGGGTAGATTTAGCACTTGTCAACAACAGAGGGCGGGCTTCATGTGGAGACCTTCACTGCAGTGTGCACAGTACATGACGCCCGCCCTCTATTGCTAAATCTGACTTACCCGCATCATAATGGACTGGTCCAAACACGATTTTAAGCTAAGATGGCGTCCGACCGTTTTCCGTGAAAGTTAAGTTTTCGGCTTGTTGTCGGCTTTTAGTAGGACCCCAAACTTCAAAGCATGTACGTGGGGGATCCAAACCAAAACTCAGAAATAACACTTAGTTTAAGAAAAGACAACCCTGCGTCGACAGTCATGACACTTCAGACTAGATCTCCGAAAGACAACTCAACTGTAAACAGTTGACCAAGTTTACACCATCCACTGTTTATTAAAATGATGTTACTTTAAAGCCATTAATATTATACACTTTCGGTAAACAGTATTGTCCAAGACCCACACTTTGTGTATCACAACTAATATATAAAATAACAAACCTGTGAGAATTTAGGTTCAATCGGTCAATCGGGAGAAAATAACGGGAAAACCCATTCTTGTTTCCGCGCGTTTCGCCGTGTCATGACATGTGTTTAAAATAAATCCGTAATTCTCCCTAACAAGAATTTATATTATTTTAATGTTTTCTCAAAAAGTAAAGCATTTCATGGAACAATATTTCAAGAGAAGTCTTTCACCATTACCTTCTGTAAACCCTGTAAATTATTTGTTAATCTGTGAACTTTTTTTCTTTTTTTCTGTACCGAAAGGGTATAATGGCTTTAACTTACTGATTTTTTTACTCTGTCCTCTGTTTAGTAAGCTGGTTAGTGTTACTCTGTCTGATCAGGCTGATAATGTCTGTTGTAATAATAAAACTCTGTTGTGTTTGGTGGTAACATCTAGTTTGTAGATCCAGCAGTATTCAGTAACTGGGGCACGCTGTACCAATTTTTTTTATTATTTTGTTTTACTTTTTTGAGATAAATTTCAAAATTTAAATGATTAGGCCTATCACTTACAGTGCCCCAGTTACTGGGTCTACTCTAATCTATTTGGTGTATATGATTATGAGTTACTTGAACCTCCATTTTAAATTATTCATATTCGAGCAGCTGGTGGCAACTTTGCTGGGGCGGGGCAGGGCAAGTTTACCGTTAACACTAGTTGCGATCGCCATCGGGAGGAGGATTGCGTTATCACAACTACGTAACCTGATATAACAATTTGATTTACATTTTTTAGAACAAACTGAAGGGTTGAAATGTTTGCTGTGCCATTGACTTGTTTGTACCTCAACTTTCACAAGATTATAATACTTTTTAAAGAACCACATCATTGTTTTTCTCTGTCTTATTTATCTCATTTAATTTGTCTTTTTGATCAGAATTTTCTTTGATGAGGCCACCCTTTCCAAAAGATGATGACCAAGAATCCGTTGGTACTGACATCATTGAGTTCCGTCCTGAAGCACATTCCCCTGTTATGTTTGGTCGTATGGTGGAACATGTTGAAGTTGACTCCCAAGCGGCTGACTATTTTGATCCAGCCCTCTCCCATCCTGCATGTGTTGGGTACACAATGCTAGAGAGACCCCCTAAGCAAGACACACCCTGTGCAGCTACACCTCCACCCAGAGAAAAATGTAAACAACTTGTTTGTATTCATTAAGGTTTTGAAGTCTGATTTGTATTGAAAGTTTTTGTGTGTACATAATTAAATATTGGCATTATGGTTCTGCTTTGAAATCATTCACACACTTGTATACCCAAATCAACTTATAAAGTACCGATATCCACACAAAATATGTTTTAAGGTGCTTTGAAAAAAGAATACATGCCTGCGAGGAAGCCTTAAATTACATGCAGGCCACAAAGGCCATGGCCTCTATTGCCCCTGGTCTTGGCCTCGGTGCCCCTTCAAGAGTTTACTACTGATTTTTAAGATTTTCCAAAGGAAGTTCCCTTTGCAAAATGAACATTAACCTTGCCATTTGAAAGGTGAAAATCCAGGCATGGAAGTGTGCCCGATGGTTTACCTATTCCCCAAAAGTTTGATTAGAAAAAAAATCATTGAAAATTGAATGGCTCAAAATAAAAATGATCAACTAAGAAATTAGCTGGAAGACCTATGTTATTGCAAAAATGAAATAAAATGCTAACCTACTCAATTATAAATTTATTGATAAATCCTTTAACTTACTGAGTCCAGTAGGAATGTGGAATCCTACATGTGCAGATTTATATCTATAATATGTTCTAATAAACAGGTATGCCTCGAGAATATCTGGAACACTACATCTTCCCTGTGCTACTTCCCGCATTGCTAGCTATGTTGAAACAAGCCAAGAAGGAAAAATGCTTTGAGGTAAATAAAAGAAACAAGAACAAAAGAGTTTGAGAAAGTTTACATTTAAAATACGTCTCACTTTCTGTAAAGTGTACGTGTAGATACTTTCACGGCAGTATAAAGAATAATAATTAGTTTTTTAATAATTTGTTTAAATTGCAAAATGTTTTTCTACACTATTGTTAGTTAGTTGTGTATACTTGTATTTGGCCAGTGGATGTCAAGTTTCTCTGTTTTTTAACGTGGACAATAAATTAATCTATTCTATCTATTTATGATAAGAAAACTTCTTTGACTTTAAGCAACCATAAATGGAACTTCCAACCGTTTGAGCTGAAGAGTAAATTTCATTGCAAAGGGGGTCCATTTGGCTTGTCTCCGTGTACACAAAGTTATCTAAAACGATTTGGTTGCAACAAATTTCAATTTGAATTTTCTTGTCTTTATAAAAGAATTATTATTGGAAAAAAACTTCTTTAATTTATTCAATTTTAAAACATGTTCTGTTTTTTCGTTGCAGAGGAAGAGATTTCGATTCAATGGTTGTGACTATTTGACAGAATATCTGTGGAGGTAAATCAAAAAATTGTTGCAATAAATGTTGTACTTGGATCCCATTCCAAAGTATCCAGATATTAAAGTTGTTTCAGTGACTTGCGAGCAGAACCAGTTAGCTCATTATTCAACTGGTCCATTAGCTTTTTCCCTCGTCACTAATCTGGCCAGCTAAACCACTTGGAGAAAGGTTTGACTGATCCTTGGGTGTTTGAAATACCATTATTAGCCAGTGTACCATTGAACTACATGCAGTAATTAATATAGAAACTTTACCTGCTCATGCAGACCTATCTCCCTGTGTACAGCGTTGAAAACCTCTTGGTATTGTTTTTGCAGTCAAGGGTTTTTATTCCAACTATAATTTTATAGCATTTAACCACTTCTGGTCCGTATTTGAAAACATATATTGTGCCTGTGTATGCAGTATTAATTTTAGAACTTTTTGAAGCAAGCTCTGCCTTGACAAATTAGACAAAACAAATTCTCGTAATAGCTATTGGGACTTGTTGTTCTTAATCTTTAACCTTCCATGGTATACTCGACTCTTGGAAATGGAACTCTCACTTTTACCTCCTAATGAGCCAAATGTAACGAACAATGGTGGCTGCCTGTCCATATTTGTAAGCCACATTTTGTATGAAAAAAGAACAAAGGTTTGGAATTGGGTTCAGATGGTGTTCGTGACAGACAGAAGTCTTGTTTGACATTGATGTAAGGGGGTTATGGTTGTCACATTGGGCTGGAGCTTCTACCTGTCATTCATCTTTGTTTTATATTAACACTTTTTCCCACACTCTACATCCTTTTTGAACTAACAACCTGGGCCCAGTTTCATAGCTGCTTAACGGTAAGCAAATTTGCGTGCTTACTGTAGCAGAAAATTGGCTTAAGCCTTAGCGTATTTCACAGGTTAGCAGAAAAATTGGGCGGCCATATTGCGTGTTTACCGTGGATTTGCATTGTGACGTCATTTATTTTCGTGCGTTAAGCACCGGAAGGTTAGCATGCTTTTTCGTGTGCTTACGGTTAGCAGCACTATGAAATAGAAATTGCACAGTAAGCACAAATTTGGCCGCTAAGCAGCGCTATGAAATTAGGCCCCAGTGTCCTTCATCCCACAAATTAACCACATAAGAGAAAAATAAAATTCCTACATTGCCTTTTCATCTGAATGTTTTGGTCTTGCGTGCCTTTTAGCCTTGTTAGGGTAAACTTGCATGTTTGTATAGGAGACATAATAGAACCATGGAGGGTATGTAGTCCAATGGTAGAGGTTTCAGTTTTTTTTTTTAAGTCCAGCTTTGTGTATTAGAATAACATTATTAGGATATGTCACCATGGACATGAATGAAAAATCAATACATAAAGAATATTGTACTGTTCCTTTTGCAGACACAACCCCAAGTACAAAGGTAGAGAGTTGGACCAGTTAGAGGAGATTCCATTCGTTAAGCGGATTTTAGCAGAAAAGTGAGTATTCAGTTGTTTGCAATCCTACATTTTGTTATGTAGACTCTTTCTAGTCACCATTTATCTTGTATAGTGTACATATATGTTTAATTGGGTTTCCAAATCAGTAAAACAATCTGAATTGATATACATGTATATTTCCTGGTTATTTCCCTGTGCAGTCCCAGACCACCCCTTCCCTTGTCACTCATATGGACAGAACATGAAGCTGCTATTGTCATCCAGTCATTCTTCAGAGGCTACAAGGTAATTCAGCTTTATTGAGGTTTATTATGCAGACTTGATCAACACTCTTAATCCATGAAACTTAAAATTGTATACAAGAGACATTCTGAAATGAAAGGGAACACAAGGAGTATTCTCCTGAAGACGAGCAGAGTATACTGTTGTGGAGACCATATACAGATATTATACATGTACATGGTAGTAGCCGCAAGTTGACAATTTAATATTTAGTATTTATAGTCATTTCTTACAATAAGTATTGCTCTGTTAGTTAAAAACCCTTGTCGACATGTTACACAGTTACCCTATTATGGGGGCTCTGTTAGTTAAAAACCCTTGTCGAGGGCGCTGTTCTGTTCAGCGTTGAGGGTGCTGTTCTGTAGCCGCCACTGTTTATTTTGTCTCTCCAGTGTTTGCTTATTTTTATCCATTTAATCTTTGCTGAGTTTTTGGCATTGTCTTTATATTTATTGTTGACGTGTTTGGTAAGCTTTATGTGCTTTTGTATGATATATTTTGGTGCTTTTTCCGATTTGTATTGCTTGTTATTTTGATGTTTTTGATGTGGTTTTTATCTCCGGTCGAGTACACTATTTAACGTGTGCTCATCATGGTTGTTGCCTTTAGTGCCCGTTCTCGTCTCTTGGTGTTTTTACATCTGATTTTCATCATACATAAGTCACAGGTTCAAACCTTTTCTGATGCTGTGACTGTCAGAAATGAGTATTTTGTGTCTCCAGACCAATACATGTGTCTGACTAATTTTGTTGTGTAATTTTCACCCTGTTATGGGGTGACATTACAGCTGTGCCGTACTGGGTTTAATTTCTCTAAAGTTCCATTAGTAAAATGGTCCAAACATGGCCAAACTACTCTTGTTATTCCTGGTCATGACCCTCCACATGACATAACAATATTTATGGATATTGCTGTTAACCCATGTCCTCGTATTGGATCCACTAGTAACATGAGTAATGACGAGTTGCATTTTATACATTCAGATAGTTCTCATTCTATCATGTCTAGTAATTGTACTATAATGTATTCCCGTGGTCAGCCTTTTAGTATCCGTAAGACTTCTTGTCCATTCAGCCTGGATTGCTTTCTATTCTGAAAGCAAATGGAATTCTTCGGTTCAGGGGTAATAGAGTGGGTCATTGTAACTATAAGTGTAAAATTCCTGTTCAAATTGGTCACCGGCTTGATTATGTTCATAAATGAGAGAGCTTTGGAAAACCGCACTCCTGTACTTAAACACATTGTTGTAAATCCTGCCGATCCCTCTGATGATCTTTTTAAACTCTGTTGCTTAAATACCAGATCTCTTAAAAATAAAGCAGCTAGTTTTGTTTCTTATGCTATTAATAGTAAGGCTGATTTGTTTGCCCTTACCGAGACTTGGTTTACAGATATGGATGTTGCCCACAAGTTTGAAGCAACCCCACCTGGTTTTAGATTGCTTGATCATCCCCAGAAAAACCGTGTGGGGGGAGGCACTGCTTTGTTGTTTCGTGACCATTTGAATGTCAAGAAAATTGCTGGAGATGAACTAGACTCATTTGAGTTTTCAGAATGGTCTGTAGGGATTAATTCGTGTAAATTACGACTTGTAATTATTGATAGGCCTCCTTACTCTGCTAGCCACCCTTGTACAGTTAATCGGTTTATCAATGATTTTTCTGATTATTTAGAATCCATTGTTTTATCTTCTGAACCAGTTTTAATAACTGGGGATTTTAACATTCATGTTGACATCTCTGATGATCCAAACACTATACGTTTTTTGTCACTTCTTGAATCCATGGGTCTCCAGCAACATGTTAACAAACCTACTCATGAGATGGGTCACACACTTGATTCCAGGAAATCAGACATGGTTCTTAACAGCCCCCCGACACCTCACCACCTCTTTTCTGATCATTTTTTTGTTATTTGCAATTTGCAACAAAACAAGTCTGGTTTTCCAGCTAAACAGATTGTTTACAGGGATATTAAATCCATTGACATTTATTGCTTGAAAGGCGACTTAGTCTCTTCTAGGCTGTGCAGGGACACTCCTCAAGGTCTTGAGGAGCTTACCAAGTGTTATAATACTACGCTTGCTGGTGCCTTTAATACACATGCCCCATTAAAGTCCAAGTTGGTCACCGCTAGGCCCCGTCTTCCTTGGTTTAGTCAAGACATCAACTCTGCCTTGAGGATGAGGAGACGTGCAGAAAAGAAGTGGCGACGAACAAACATGGTCTCTGATCTTTTAGAATATAAGCTTATTAGAAATAGGGTTACCTTTCTTCTTAATAAAGCTCGCTGCAGTTTTTACAAAGACTTTATCGAAAGTAATAGTTCCGACCAGAGGAAATTATTTAGAGCATCTAAAAAGCTGCTTGGGCACAGTGTTGACGTCCTCTACCCACCTTTTAAAGATAAACTGTCTCTTGCCAATGATATGGGTAGCTTTTTTGTAAAGAAAATATCTAATATTCATGCTAAGCTTGATGACTTGGAAGTTTCAACCTCTGTGGACAGGCCGTTATATTTTACACCTGAAACAATGTCCAGTAATATCCTGTTTGATAGTTTCATACCACTAACCGAGTCACAGGTAAAACAGCTTGTTGTCAATTCTTCTAAGGGATCATGCGCTCTGGATCCCATGCCTACTAACCTTGTGGGTGAGTGCCTTGATGTTTTGCTTCCAGTTATTACCAACATTATAAACTCATCATTAGTTTCTGGAACATTTCCTACTGACTGGAAAGAAGCTTTAATATGTCCTTTATTAAAGAAACCCAATCTTGACGTGAAATTAGAAAACTACCGTCCAATCAGTAACTTGCAATTTATTTCTAAATTAACTGAGAGAGCTGTTTGTGACCAACTTTATAGTCACATGTCAAAACACTCCATGTTTCCGGTTCTCCAATCATCTTACCGGAAGCATCATAGTACAGAAACGGCTCTTATTAAGGTTAAAAATGATTTACTGATGAGGATTCTGCTTGTCCTTTTAGACCTTAGTGCAGCGTTCGATACTGTTGATCATGTAATTTTGCTGAAACGTCTTCAGTCTAAATGTGGAGTCACTGGCAAGGCCCTTGATTGGTTTTCGTCCTATTTGTCAGATAGAAGTCAACGTGTATCCATTCAAGGTACCTTATCAGAGAAGTTTAACATCAACTGTGGTGTTCCTCAGGGATCCTGCTTAGGACCATTTTTATTTATTGTCTATGCCTCTAAATTGTTTGACATCCTTGAGCATCATTTTCCTGATGTCCATTGCTATGCCGATGACACTCAGCTGTATCTATCTTTTAGACCCGACGACGACAAATCTTGTCAAGCTGCTGTGACTTTAATCGAAGATTGCATTAGGGACATCAGGCAATGGATGATACATGACCACCTTTTAATTAATGATGCTAAAAGTGAATTTTTGATCATCGGATCAAAGCAGCAATTGAAGAAAATTAATATTTCCAATATAATGATAGGTGAAGCTACTGTTTTTCCTACAACATGTGTTCGTAACTGGGGGTCTTGGTTCGATTCTGAACTTACAATGAACACCCACATCAATAAATCTTGCTCTGCTGCCTTTTTTCATCTTCACAACATCAAACGCATTAGTCAGATCCTTACACAAGACTCTCTTTTAAAACTCATTCATGCATTTGTGACCAGTCGTCTTGATTATTGTAATAGCCTTTTGTATGGTCTGCCAAAGTCACAGATAGCTAAACTACAAAGGGTTCAAAACGCAGCTGCCAGAATTGTTTCGAACACACATCGATTTGATCACATCACACCTGTACTTCGTCAATTACATTAGCTGCCTGTTTCGCACAGGATTCATTTTAAAATCCTGTTGTTGACATTTAAAGCTATTCATGGTCTTTCTCCAAAGTATGTTCAGGATCTTGTTTCCATCCGGAAAGTATCTTTTTATAAACTTAGGTCAGGGAATAATGGTATTTTCTTGGATTATCCTTCTGGTAAAATGTTGACTACATTTGGTGATAGGGCTTTTTCTGTGGCAGCCCCTAAGCTCTGGAATGCGCTACCGCTTCACATACGTAGCGAACAGAAACTCATCTCTTTTAAATGTAATATAAAAACCTATCTTTTAAATACCGCTTTTTAGCTATTTATGTCTTCATCTATGGTCACCTTGCCAGTTAGTTTAGAATTTTAGCATAGTTAGGGTTAGAAGCGTCTGTCTCCTGAAAAAGGTCAAAACATTACCGATGCCAGTTGCCGAATACCAAAAACCCTTGTCGACATGTTACACAGTTACCCTATATGGGGGCTCTGTTAGTTAAAAATTCTTGTCAACATGTTACACAGTTACCCTATATGGGGGCTCTGTTAGTTAAAAACCCTTGTTGACATGTTACACAGTTACCCTATATGGGGGCTCTGTTAGTTAAAAACCCTTGTCGACATGTTACACAGTTACCCTAAATGGGGGCTCTGTTAGTTAAAAACCCTTGTCGACATGTTACACAGTTACCCTATATGGGGGCTCCGTTAGTTAAAAACCCTTGTCGACATGTTACACAGTTACCCTATATGGGGGCTCTGTTAGTTAAAAACCCTTGTCGACATGTTACACAGTTACCCTAAATGGGGGCTCTGTTAGTTAAAAACCCTTGTTGACATGTTACACAGTTACCCTATATGGGGGCTCTGTTAGTTAAAAACCCTTGTTACACAGTTACCCTATATGGGCTCTGTTAGTTAAAAACCCTTGTCGACATGTTACACAGTTACCCTATATGGGGGCTCTGTTAGTTAAAAACCCTTGTCAACATGTTACACAGTTATCCTATATGGGGGCTGTTAATAAAAACCCTTGTACATGTTACACAGTTACCCTATATGGGGGCTCTGATTAGTTAAAAACCCTTGTCGACATGTTACACAGTTACCCTATATGGGGGCTCTGTTAGTTAAAAACCCTTGTCGACATGTTACACAGTTACCCTAAAAGGGGGCTCTGTTAGTTAAAAACCCTTGTCGACATGTTACACAGTTACCCTATATGGGGGCTCTGTTAGTTAAAAACCCTTGTCGACATGTTACACAGTTACCCTATATGGGGGCTCTGTTAGTTAAAAACCCTTGTCGACATGTTACACGGTTACCCTAAATGGGGGCTCTGTTAGTTAAAAACCCTTGTCGACATGTTACACAGTTACCCTATATGGGGGCTCCGTTAGTTAAAAACCCTTGTCGACATGTTACACAGTTACCCTATATGGGGGCTCTGTTAGTTAAAAACCCTTGTCGACATGTTACACAGTTACCCTATATGGGGGCTCTGTTAGTTAAAAACCCTTGTCAACATGTTACACAGTTACCCTATATGGGGGCTGTTAGTTAAAAACCCTTGTACATGTTACACAGTTACCCTATATGGGGGCTCTGATTAGTTAAAAACCCTTGTCGACATGTTACACAGTTACCCTATATGGGGGCTCTGTTAGTTAAAAACCCTTGTCGACATGTTACACAGTTACCCTAAAAGGGGGCTCTGTTAGTTAAAAACCCTTGTCGACATGTTACACAGTTACCCTATATGGGGGCTCTGTTAGTTAAAAACCCTTGTCGACATGTTACACAGTTACCCTATATGGGGGCTCTGTTAGTTAAAAACCCTTGTCGACATGTTACACGGTTACCCTATATGGGGGCTCCGTTAGTTAAAAACCCTTGTCGACATGTTACAGTTACCCTATATGGGGCTTAGTTTCTATTCAAGTTCATAGTAAATGTTTCTAGTTGACTTAAGAATTAATCAAGCATTGTGCCTTATTTATGTTTGTTTAATTCTTTGTTCAATATATGAAATATTTAACAATTAAAATCTTATTTCAATAAATCTGATAAAGGTGCGAAAAGAAGAACACATCCAGGAGCTACGTCAATGGCAGAGGGAATGGCGTGACGAGAACGCAGACATCAAACTCAAAGTGCAAGATTTTTGGAAGGAGCACGAGGCTGGATCAGAACGAGGCAGTGCAAGAAAGATAAGAGACCATAAGAGTCATAGTGCACGATACCCAGCCTGTTATAGGCTCAGAACATGGAGCCCTTCACCAGAGAGAAAATCAGGGGTACTGCAGTGATTGCAGGGTTGTGAGGTGTTAGGCCAATTTGTAAAACCATAATATATTAATCTTTCGTAAATGTTCCGTTCTCAAGAACAATGGTAAACAAGTACAAAGGATGGGCAGATTTGTTGGGATGTTTTTATAAACCTCTTTTGCTTTTAGACTTTCTTGAAAGATGTAAAAAGACATTTAAATAAGACGGAAAGCATAATGATGTTCATCCAAGCATGAATGTTGTCCATTTGTAATGCAAGTCTTTATGTTTTGTTTCTACATGAACTACCTTGAGTTAGAAAATGCAAGCGACTGTTATCACTGCCACAAATAGGGCAGTACCAGACAAAAAAAGCTTGAAAAAAAATCACCCCAAAATGTTTAGTTTTATTAATGCGCTGTTTAAAGAGTAATTGCATTGTAAAAAGTAAATAATGTACATTTGTAAATAAAGAAATTCTTTTTACACGATACAATTAATTGAAAAGTTTCTTTATTGTAACATGTCAGTTTTGTCGCAGTAATTGTGTCTATATCATAAAAGGTATCACATATATTATTTATTACATAATCTTAATTTACTTTCAATGAGAAAAATAAATAAACTCTTCTCATTTAACCTTTTTTTCAATAACTATTGATTCATGTGAACGTCTGCAAAATACTTCCATCTTTTTAAAAATATCATCTGACTAAGCCAAGTTGGATATTATTATTACAATTTAGTTCAGCTTTGCACAGAATAATTTTACCAGCAAAGGTTCGATGTGATAAACAGCCTCGTTATAAAGTGCACTTATCCTACTCTATTATCATGTAGAGTCTTGAGTTCTTGACCTACTTTGAATATTTTATAAGTCGGACTCAAAGTAAAAAAGAACAAGAGAATCTACAAATAAAAATGAAGAGTAAGAACAAAATTGAAAACAAACAAAATTCACCTTGACATCCTCCCTTTCATTACACTAGCGAAGAAAGCTCTTCGTATAAAATGCTGCAAGTGTAGCGTTGTGTACACGGGAGGGTTAGTGGCTGGGCAGGGTCACAATACAAATCACTGTGGCAAACCACCTATCCAAAGTTAAGACAAATCTTAGTGCTTTGTGAAATCGTATACTTGTCCGTTTTTTCCTGTTTCGGCATTATTTGTCGATCCCATACATAGTTTCCAGCGGGTCCCGATAGTGGTTTCTTTTCAGTCCCGTTTATATCCCGTTTTGTTGATTTTGTTCCCGTTCAATTTATTATTTACCTGTCCTGTATCGTTTTCAAGTCCCTTTTCTTTTTTCCCCCTCACCAGCCCCATTCATTTTTTCCCCCAACTCCCTGTCCAACCGTGTGCCCCTTCCATATCCCGTCCCATGTCTAACCCGTGCCTCCCGTCCCCACGATCCCATGCATTGGCATTGTTCTTTGCTTGTCACTGTTTGCCCATAACTCATATTTTCCAGTTTCACACAGGTCCCGTTTGTGGTTCTTTCCCGTTTTATGGGATTGATTCCCCCCCCCCCCCCTCCCCATTCAGTTTAATATTTTCCTGTCCCATGTCCCATATCATGATAGTCCCTTTTGTTTTTTAGGATTCCATACCCCAGCCCTGTTTATTTTCCCCGTCATTTTATGTTTGCTGTTCCCCCCGTCCCCCGTTCCACAGACGTACCACTTTGTGCCCCTTCCTCCTGTCCCTGTCCCAAATCTAACCCGTGCCTCCTTCCCGCCCGTGAATTGTTCTTTGCACTTTTTGCCGGCCCATAACTTTCCCCATTCCGCGCGGGTACCGCCAGTCGGGTGGTTCTCCCTTTCGTGTATTTTTCTTCTTTGTCCAGTTTATTTTTTCGCCCCATTGCAACAGACATACCACACTGCATGCCCCTTCCTTCTAACTGTCCCACAACGTGCTCTAATAACCCCCACCAGCCTTCGTCATGTCGTTGTGCCTCGATCCAATGCATTGTTCTTCACTGTATGTACGCGCGAAGTTACTGGACGCTGGCGCTGTGACTGTGACATCACAAAGGACGCCTGCCCTCAATCCCAAAGTTACTACACGCTCGCGCTTTGACTGTGACGTCACAAACAACACATGACCCCAACCCACGGGTACCCCGAAATTTACCCCAGGACGCATCATTTTAACAGGGTGCGGGCACCACTTGACGTGAAAACAACATGGCGGCGCCCAAAACAACAATGGCGGCGCCCATGCGATTTAAGCGCTATTATAGTATAGATGTATAGTTCATACATATTCAATTTTTCTATCAAGATTTGATTTGATTTCATAAAATAAAGCCAATGGGGAATACGTGTATGTATACAAGTAAAATACCACAAAAATTCAAGGGACATTAAATACAGATAAGAAAATGAAAGAGGCACCAAACAATCATGATTTGTAGAACAAATGCTACCCATCTATTTTGCTGCAAACCAGATGCCAATCTATCAGAATTCATTATAACAAGCATCAACCCTGATATGGTTGGAATGCCCAACACTGTAAAAATTAACTTTTTTTACACGCTACTAAATTCATCAAATTTGGGCAAGCTATTCGAAAGGATTTTAGTGCACATGTACTCAGAATAATTGGAGTTCATATGGAAGTCATAAACATTTAAATTACAAAATACAAACTAAGATGTTACACAAGTTTGGAGTTTGATGGAACGTTAAGAATTCTGTACTGCTGATATAATGTGATTAGTAGTAACAAAGCCGATACACAGAACTGCCCACAACAGCACAAAAACAACCCATAACTTATGCTTGAAAGGTGATGTGTGTTTATTACTCCAGCTTTGACCAAATAATTTGGCTGTCTTCTTACGTCCAAAATAAACCAGAAATGCTGGAATAATATACTGGATACCTGCGCCAGCATATGAGCCTGTGTAACCCACCAATAAGGTCACGTCTGTTGTGATGAAAGCTACAATGACCCCTGGAAGAAGAGCTACTAATGGGAATATAATACGGTCAATAGTCCAGTGGTATGGACGACCTTCTCTAGCAAACAACATCTTCACATTATTCCTAAGGGTAATTGCTATGATTGGAAAGTTGGTACTGAGAGTGAAAACAGGAAACAGCGCAATGAAGTACTGAACTGGAATAACTTGAGTAACATGAGTACTCCCAAAGAAGTTTAATGTGTAGATTTCATGTATGTTGGCAGTTTTGAAAGTGAAGATTGCTGTTAGTGAAATTAAGAGATAAAAGCAGAGTATAATGGTATAGTCTCCACACAGAAGAACTGATAATTTAGTTTTCTTTTTGATGGGTGTAATCAATGATGGCAGTGAGTGGTGACACATAAAGGAGTAGACGCAAACACCAAAGAAGTTAGGAATGCTTTCAAAAGCTCCGATGGCAACTGGGCGACCTTGACCTTTGCCTCCACCTAGGACGATGAGAGCCAGGACAATCATCATGGAAAAAGCTGCAGAGAAATAATAATATGCCCAGACAGGAGTTTACATTTAGTTAAACAGATGCAGGTCTGAATTATTTTTATGAAGAGCAAAAACCCTTCTCATGAAAGAGATTTATCCGAGTTTAATAGTTGATAGTAATAGTTAATTCACGTCTCCTGACGATGACTAGAGCAAGCTAGTCGAAACGTTGAGACCAACCCAATAACTGACTCCGCTGTAGTACAGTTAATTACGATCATTTAAGCTAAAGTAGTAGTCCCAGCCTATTTCTATACCATCCGCCCAGGTAATAGTTAATAAGCAGGACAGTTCTTTTTAGAACTGAGAAGTCTCCCGAACACCCGAACAATCCACTCCGCGGTAGTAGAATTAAGCAAGACAGTTCTGTAAGAACAAACTCTACCTGGCAAGTAGATACACACGTGGTGTTACCGCAAACCAAATATATATTGATACCTCACCATGCAATGCCTCAAACCCTATAATAGTTACTTCCAAGCAAAGAAAAGTCCTTACCAAGCCATCTTAGAAAAGTTGTAAGAAGCTGGAGGTATTTTGTTTTCTGGACATTGAAGAAAACATAACTGCCAAGTACTACAGAAAATACAGTCTAAAACAAAGAAAACACCAGTTGAAGTGGTTAGTAACAAATAAAAGGACAGCCAGGGCTGAGTTAAGGGTAAACTGAGGCAAGCTTTTTAGAACAGACTTTTAGATGTCACTGACACTCTGGACCCTCCTGCTTTGCTAGATTTGACAGCAATAAACATCTTCTCTTCATCACAAAATACCAATTTCTATGATATAAAAGTCATGATTTGCACACTAGGTTCTTTGTGGCATTGAAAACAGCATTAAAGCAAGCAAATAATTTATTTAAACTGTTCACAAAATGAGGTTGACTAAAAGCGGAATCTTCAAAAAGACATAAGGAAACACATTTTACACTCTAAACAACAATTTGGAGAGAAATGATGAGAGTAGGATTAGGATTCGAACCCATCATATGTGTGTACAGTTATTACATCACAGTTTTGTAACATTGCATGGTCACAAGCCGATCACTGTAATATAATAATCAATAAAGGATCATGTGACTGTCGTCACCATTTTCACAAAGTTCTCTATTTTCACTTGCTGACAAAGCTGCACAACAGCCACAACCCTGTATTTGAATAAAATTGTGTTTAAACTGCTGTTTTTGGAGACAGCCTACATTTGTTTTCTCTTAAATTATCAACAAAATGAAGCTGACTTCTTCAATCATACAGAACTGTCATAGGTGTTCAATCCTGTAACTGTCTTAATTAGTTGTGCAAGATTTGCCATATTTTGAAATTGTTGATACATTTGTCACTTTGTGACTGAAAACAGAAACGATGTATAATTTTATAATATTTTCTAGGAACCAAAGGAAACAATCCCAGTGAACAAAGTCCAAGTGTACTTAATGACAAAGGGCTTGTTTTAATAGCAAAGCTTGCTATACAAACAAACAATCTATGCTTGTAATAGTAGGCCTTATGTCATAGGGGTGTCACATGTATTAAGCTGTGTTCCCATTGTACTCGTTTTATTAAAGTACAACTTTTTTGGAAAATTACAAAATTAAATCCAATGAAGAAGCATGGTAA
The DNA here is from genome assembly GCF_902459465.1 of Asterias rubens. Classification (NCBI taxonomy): domain Eukaryota; kingdom Metazoa; phylum Echinodermata; class Asteroidea; order Forcipulatida; family Asteriidae; genus Asterias; species Asterias rubens. The sequence goes on along the minus strand of NC_047068.1, from coordinate 4,797,531 downwards.
ACTAACCTCCCTGTCAACTTCCAACGACTGTGATGTAAAACTGACAGGCCAAAAGAGGTCGCGAAAGACTTCTGCGCAGCCACAGTAACTTATCTGAGCCACAAAAAAACTCCAATGGGAAAAGTTCCGCGCTCTAAACCTACCTCGTCCACACTGTAATAACAATGCTTTGCAATCGTCAGGGAATACAACGCTGATAGGTATGCACTGCAGATTAAAACAATCGCCAGTCACGGCCACAGAAGAAAATGTCAAATGGGAACACGGCTTTAAAATAGTTTTTAAAGGTTGCATTATCTTACCAGATATATTCTGTATGCATTGATTCTACTCAGACTGTTTCCATTCCAGCATGGGTCTTCATCACTTAGAGGTAATGATGCATTCTCCTTAACGTATGAACTGCAAGGGTAAAAAGAAACTACAATCAAGACCAAAGTTTGTAACAAACTATTTACTGCTAGCAGCAGCTCAATTAAATTAGACACAAGGGATTCATTATCAAATAAGGACACAAAGTTACTGCCAAGATGTATTAGTATTTAATTTGTAGTGAAGCAATATGAGGCATACCATGTGATGTTTCTAAGAGATGCTGGTACAGTCACTGCATAGATTGCCATGTCTCCATACAAGTAGATTGCCATGCATATGTAGAAAAGATTCACACCAACTGTATGACACAAAAACACAATTATTGTTAGTTTAATAGGTGTTAACTTTTGCATCTGGGTGAAGAGTATTTATTTGTTTTTAACCCTCACAATAATGTGTATAAAACACTGCATACTAAGTACTTTCCTGAGTTCTGTGAAAAAAAATTACTCGAGTGGGAATCAAACACACAACCTTTCCATTGCTAAAATTACTCAATTGGGAATCAAACCTACAACCTTTCCATTGCTAAAATTACTCGAGTGGGAATCAAACCCACAACCTTTCCATTGCTAAAATTACTCGAGTGGGAATCAAACCCACAAACTTTCCATTGCTAAAATTACTTGAGTGGGAATCAAACCCACAACCTTTCCATTACTAAAATTACTCGAGTGGGAATCAAACCCACAACCTTTCCATTGCTAAAATTACTTGAGTGGGAATCAAACCCACAACCTTTCCATTACTAAAATTACTAGAGTGGGAATCAAACCCACAACCTTTCCATTGCTAAAATTACTCGAGTGGGAATCAAACCCACAACCTTTCCATTACTAAAATAACTCGAGTGGGAATCAAACCCACAACCTTTCCATTGCTAAAATTACTTAAGTGGGAATCAAACCCACAACCTTTCCATTGCTAAAATTACTCGAGTGGGAATCAAACCCACAACCTTTCCATTGCTAAAATTACTCGAGTGGGAATCAAACCCACAACCTTTCCATTGCTAGAGCAAATGCCTGATAACTAGAGGCAGTTTGAATCCTTCGCATTGGGTACTGCAATGGTTCAAAAAAAGGTTCATTTTTGCATAGAGGATAAATTAGAATAATGTTCCTGGCTGTATGATCTATAACTATGTGACAAACAATGCATTTACCGTTCCACTAGTCTTGATGCAAGACCTTGTTTTGATTTGTTGCAATTTTCCATCAAACACTCACAATGTACCTGGCTGTACGATATTTTTAAATATCATAGTTCATAGTTCATAGTTAAAACTTTGTGACAAACAATGCATTTACCATTCCAATAGTCTTGATTTAAGTAGTTCTTGTTTTGATTTGTTGCAACTTTCCATCAACCACTCTCCATGCTCTCACTACACCAACCACCTTACACGGTTTGTGAAAGAGGTTTGTGGACCAGTGATATGATAGTGCCGTCATGAGGGGACAATTGTGACAAATCAAAATAATGCATTCATCACTACACCAAGACAAACAACTATAAATGCCACAATAATGCACTCATCACTACACCAAGACAAACAACTATAACTGCCACAATAATGCATTCATTACTTCACCAAGACAAACAACTATAACTGCCACAATAATGCATTCATCACTACACCAAGACAAACAACTATAACTGCCACAATACTGCATTCATCACTACACCAAGACAAACAACTATCAATCAATCAATCAATCAATCAACATTTATTTCCATACAAACACAATATACAAATACAAACAATAGGATGTTACAAGACAGAAAACTGTATGGAGGCATGGCCCATTAAAGCAAAGCTTGTAAGCTGGGATGCCTTTTACAAAACAAAGGAAGGTAATAAGATCATTTAAATTATAAAACAAAGCGTATAGTAACAACAATAACATCAAAACGAGACGGATAAACGAAACGCAAAAACAAAACACCCAACCAGACAAACAAACACCTCAAACTAACACCTCAAACAAAACCAAACAAACAAACAATTCAAATACCACAAGACGGCCACGACGATAGAACTAAACCAAAATAATGACAGAATCACAACTATGTTACATAATGGGAGACAATGTGTTTTTTGAAGGAGGCTTTGAATCGACCAACAGAGGACTGCGAGCGAATTCGCCTATCAATTGAATTCCAGAGGCGGGGCCCATGATAGCGAAGAGTGTTCATTGTGTAAGAAGTACGTGCGAAAGGGATATAGAGATTGTTACAGGAGCGTGTGTTATAAAGGTGCGTGTTGCTGACAGAAGGAAAGTAATTGGAGAAAGTGTGGGGCAGAAGATTGTTTGTGTATTTGAACATGAAAATGGCTGTTTGAAGTTTGTTGATATCCGTGAGTGTGAGTGTGTTCAAGTTAGCAAACAAGGGCGCGGTATGGTCACGACGATGAGACATAGAAGCGATACGGATAGTCCTTTTTTGGATTAAGAACAGAGAATGAAGTTTGCTAGTGCTTGAATGAGCCCAAACAATATTACAATAGTTAAGATAGGGAAGAATAAGAGTGTTGTAGAGAGAAAGTAATGTGTGTGTGGGAAGAAAGGAACGAAGCTTAGACAAAACGCCTGTGTTGCGAGAAACAATTTTCGAAGCAGAGGATATGTGATCTTTCCAGGTCAGCTTATCATCAATTAAAACTCCTAAAAACGTTGTCGAGTGAACCTGTTCGATTGGAGTATCATTAATACTGATGGTGAAGTTGTCGTTAGCGTTGCGAGTCCTGCTGAAAAACATGTATTTGGTCTTGCTCGAATTGAGTGACAGCTTATTAGATCTAAACCAAGACGAGGCCAGACTTAGTTCCCTGTTGATGGTATTGCTTAAAGAAGATATATTAGAGTGAGAAAAAAGGATAGTGGTATCATCAGCAAATAGAATAAAAGACAAGACGGATGAGCAATGATAAAGATCATTTACATACAAAAGGAACAGTAAAGGTCCAAGAATGGAGCCTTGTGGAACACCGCCGTCAATTGTCTTTAGAGGGGAATCACAGTTTTTGAAAACTGTATATTGTTTCCTGTCAGACAGATAATTAGCGAACCATTGGTTAGCCACACCACGCACTCCATAGTGATCTAATTTTGAGAGAAGAATGCTATGGTCAATGGTGTCAAAAGCTTTGGAAAGGTCTATAAAGACACCAATAGTAGACATTTTCTCAGTGAAAGAGTTGTTAAGATGATCAACAAGTTTAATTAGCGCCATATCTGTCGAGAATTTGCTACGAAAACCAAACTGAAAATCATAAAGAAGATGAAAGTCAGAAAGGAATTTAAAGAGTCGTTTGTAGACAAGTTTTTCAAGAATTTTAGAGAAACAAGGAAGAACTGAAATATGGCGGTAGTTCCGCAAGTCATGGCGATCACCACTTTTAAAGATAGGAGTGACTCTAGCAATTTTGAGCTGAGAAGGCACCGAGCCACACAGAAAGGACAGATTGAAAATATGGGCAGGAGGCCAAGAGATAAAAGAAATTACAGACTTCACCACAGTTGAACTAATTCCATCAAAGCCACAGCTTACACCATTGTTTAGTTGTTTGCACACCTCATTGATTTCAAAGCGATTTGTTGGTACAAGAAAGAAGGAATGGTTGTTTGAGGTCCGAGCCAAAGCGAGGCCTAAAGGCGAGGGCCTTTATCGCACGGCAACGACCTTGCAAGTCAGTCACTTCTCTATAACTGCCACAATACTGCATTCATCACTACACCAAGACAAACAACTATAACTGCCACAATAATGCATTCATCACCACACCAAGGCAAACATTTTTCTATGATCTTGTTTATATTTTGAATTAAAAACAAATTTGTCTTTCTGCAATAATGTAATGTCCAGAAGGAAATGGTAAAGTCTAACCTCCCTTGGATGTAAAACCTTTGTCATACTACGAGGTCTTAAAAGGGCGTTTAAAACCGGCAGGGTCAGTGCCATGTGATAAAGGCCCGAGCCAAAGCGAGGCCTGAAGGCGAGGGCCTTTATCGCACGGCAACGACCTTGCAAGTCAGTCACTTCTCTTTTATTCCTATTCATAAATGTCTTTTTGGTTAAAAGGCGTAATAAAGTAAGAAACTCTGTAAAACTTATCAGTTTTCCGACATGCTTGAGCTCAGTACGTACGTGCGTGTGTTGCATTGTTATGACTAAGACAGTTTTCGGAGATGCTTTGTGCGCATAAACAAAGCTCTAGCTGGTCATTATCAACCGTTTAAACACCCCCCAGGGCGCGCCCTCCACCAATAGGAATAGCGAAACTGTCGGAGATTTTTATGAATAAGGGAATAAAAGGGTAGCGACAAGTTCTTCAACGGCCGTTTAAAGCCGGCGGTCGTGTGATAAAGGCCCAAGCCGAAGGCAAGGGCCTTTATCGTACGGCAACGACCCTGCAAAGTTTTAAACGAACGTTTAAGAACGCGTCACTACTCTTTGATTCCCATTCATACCCTTTTGTTAAAAAATGTTTAAAAAATACAATTATAGACACTTGAACACATGAAAACTCAAGGTTTGATTATTATTTTTTTTTACTTTGTGAAGAATCTGTTCGATGCGCGTGGGTTGTGTGTATGTGCGCGCGCTAAGATTACGCGCGCAAGCTTAGATAACGCACTCACTTTAGCTATGAATTGCGTTCCGCGTGATAATCTTGCGCGCAGCTGGTTATAAACACTGGTCATTATCAAAGGTTTATACACCCCCATGTGACGCGCTCTCCACCAATAGGAATAGCGAAACTGTCTGAGGTATTTATGAATACTTTTTTATAATACCTTTGTTAAAGAACAGTGAAGCCATCGTTGCCATTTCAACTCTTTCTGTAATATCAAAGTAGTCTGGATGTGTCTTATCTTTATCTGGTAAAACAAAAATTCATATAAGATGTTTATGAGTTAAATTAATCTTTGTGCTTGGCAATTGTATGTAACACTGTCCCATACTTGTAATCTTGTATCAATCCAATAATTCTGCAACTCCATAGAAACCCATTCAATCAGGCAGGATCTAAATAAAACCCACTTTGTGATTATGAGCCTCTGGTTTTCAGTGGAATTCTAAACTGGGTCCAAGGAATGGAGGGAAAGATACCACTTTTCCAAGGTGATCCTTGCACTATAACCCCCCTCCCCCTGTGAAATAAAGTAGACTCACCACGAGGATGAAGCGGCGGAGGATGAAGCAAACTTTGTTTCTCTTCACTCTCAACTTCATGAGGGTAGTCACGATTCATTTCTTCATTTGAATCACTTGAGGAATCTTCAAGCTTAATAAAGGATAAGAAATACCAACAGTAAATCTTGAGATAATAAAGCATTAATATCTTACATTTGCAGTACTTAAAAGTATTTAAATGTAAGATTTTACTACCTTGCATCAAGCTCAATTTGTTGCAAAGAGCAGAGTATACTGTACTGTGTATACTGTGCGAAATGTCAAGACCAAACCGGCTCTTCTCAGAGCCAACACTCACACATAAGAGGTTTACACATGGTTGTATCCGCAAGTTAACTAAATTACAGTTTCTTCCTATTGTTGCAAAGAGTATCAAATATAATTGGTAAAATTTTAAATGTAACAAAAATGATTATATTGATGAAAATATCTGTACTTTTAGTACATCATAACACAAGGGATCGAGCTGCTCTTACAGAAAACATTCAACTTAAAGCCCTAGATAACAATTAGGCCTACAAGCATATCAAAGTGAACTACAGTATAGCCCTAGAAAACAATTAGGCCTACAAGTATAACAAGTGAACTACAGTATAGCCCTAGAAAACAATTAGGCCTACAAGTATAACAAAGTGAACTGCAGTATAGCCCTAGATAACAATTAGGCCTACAAGTATAACAAAGTGAACTGCAGTAATTAAATGTGGTGAAAGAGACAACCTACTTCAGGATACATAAAAACAACTTAAAAGCGTCTCACTTCATAGCCCTAGAAAACAATTAGGCCTACAAGCATAACAAAGTGAACTACAGTATAGCCCTAGAAAACAATTAGGCCTACAAGTATAACAAAGTGAACTGCAGTATAGCCCTAGATAACAATTAGGCCTACAAGTATAACAAAGTGAACTACAGTATAGCCCTAGAAAACAATTAGGCCTACAAGTATAACAAAGTGAACTACAGTATAGCCCTAGATAACAATTAGGTCTACAAGCATAACAAAGTGAACTACAGTATAGCCCTAGATAACAATTAGGTCTACAAGCATAACAAAGTGAACTACAGTATAACCCTAGATAACAATTAGGTCTACAAGCATAACAAAGTGAACTGCAGTATAGCCCTAGAAAACAATTAGGCCTACAAGAATAACAAAGTGAACTGCAGTATAGCCCTAGATAACAATTAGGCCTACAAGTATAACAAAGTGAACTACAGTATAGCCCTAGAAAACAATTAGGCCTACAAGTATAACAAAGTGAACTACAGTAAAGCCCTAGATAACAATTAGGTCTACAAGCATAACAAAGTGAACTACAGTATAGCCCTAGATAACAATTAGGTCTACAAGCATAACAAAGTGACCTACAGTATAGCCCTAGAAAACAATTAGGCCTACAAGTATAACAAAGTGAACTGCAGTAATTAAATGTGGTGAAAGAGACAACCTACTTCAGGATACAAAAAAACAACTTAAAGTGTCTCACTTCATAGCCCTAGATAACAATTAGGCCTACAAGCATAACAAAGTGAACTACAGTATAGCCCTAGATAACAATTAGGTCTACAAGCATAACAAAGTGAACTGCAGTATAGCCCTAGAAAACAATTAGGCCTACAAGTATAACAAAGTGAACTGCAGTATAGCCCTAGATAACAATTAGGCCTATTTCAATTTCAATTCCAATAAACGTTTATTCCATACTCTTGTAGAAAAAAAACAATTGTAAGAATTAAACAGTACATAGAAATTTAACAAATCTAAAGTGTATTAAATTATACAAAAACAATATAATCTTAAAGCAGATAATAAATAAATAACTAGGAATTAACTATGTACAAGACAGGAGTGAGAGCATGAGGCTTTATACAGACAAGAAAACACACAAACAAAAACAAACAAACAAACAAACAAACAAACAAATAAACATCGAAGAAGAAACAAGGGCAAGACAATTACACAATGAAAATACAAAATGCTGATGACAAAAACACAAAGAATGTTAAACCAGGCTAACTGAAGACGACAAAAGAAAATAAATAAGTGGAGAGAAAAGCTATGTTACATAGTGGGAGAGGAGGACTCTTTTGTAAGAGATCTTGAATCGACCCACGGACGGCATTGTTCTTAAATTGCTAGAGATAGGCCTAGCATTCCAAAGACGTGGACCAGTGAATCAAAGGGTGTTGCTAGAGTACAGGGTGCGGGTGAAAGGAAGAAACAGGTTATTAGGCCTACATGATCTGGTTGAGTAGTCATGGACTTCATGAACCGACGTGAAGAAAGTGGAAAATGTTCGAGGAAGGAGATTATTAGTATATTTGAACATAAAAATGCCAGTTTGAAGTTTATTGATGTCAGTAAGAGTAAGGGTGCATAGACGCGCGAAAAGGGGTGCAGAATGGTCCCGGAAATGAGAAAAAGTGCATATTCGAATGGCCCTTTTTTGGATAACAAACAAGGCGTTCAGTTTACTATTGCTGGTATACGCCCAGACAATGTTACAATAATTCAAATACGGTAGAATAAGAGAGTTGTACAGTAAGTGCATAGAGGTAGCTGGAAGAAAGAAGCGGAGTTTAGATAGAACGCCTGTGTTTCGGAAAACGGTTTTAGAAATAGAAGAAATGTGGTCTGTCCAGGAAAGGCTTTGATCAATGGTAACGCCCAGAAACTTTGCAGAAGATACCCTGTTGATGGGAATATTGTCAATAACCAGTTGAGGCAAGAGAATCTCTAGTGGACGAGCTGACTTGGTAAAGAGAATAAAGTTAGTTTTATTGTGATTTAAAGAAAGTTTGTTTGCTTTAAACCACAAAGAAATAGAGCAGAGTTCAGAGTTGAGAGTGTCTATCAAGGAAGTAACGTCCTGGCTAGAGTAAAAGATGGTTGTATCGTCGGAGAAAAGAGTGAAGTTCAGAAGCGAAGAAGAGTTGTGAAGATCATTGATGTAAATCAAAAAAAGCAATGGCCCAAGGATAGAGCCTTGAGGCACCCCATGCCGGATGTTCTGACGATTAGAGTCACAGCTCATTACTGTAGTGTACTGGTACCTGTTAGAAAGGTAATCAGCAAACCATTGAAGCGGGACACCCCTGATACCGTAGTGGTTTAGTTTGGAAAGAAGAATAGAGTGATCAAGGGTGTCGAAAGCTTTAGAAAGATCAATGAAAACACCAATAGCAGAGAATTTTTTGCTGAACGCATTGGTAATTTTGTCGACAAGTTCAATGAGGGCCATGTCGGTAGAGTGTTTTGATCTAAAGCCATATTGCTGATCGAAAAGAATACGATGGTGGGAAAGGAACTGAGAAAGGCGATTGTGGACAAGCCGCTCTAAGATTTTAGAAAGACAAGGAAGGATAGAAATAGGCCTGTAGTTGCTGAATTCCTGCTTATTGCCGTTTTAAAAAATAGGAATGATCTTAGCGACTTTAAGGTTGAGAGGAACAGAAGCAGTTAGAAAAGACAGATTAAAGATGTAGCTAAGAGGTTCAGCAATGAAAGGAAGAACAGATTTAACCACTGTTGAGCATATTCTATCAAAACCACAACTGTTGCCGCTTTTCAGGCCTACAAGTACATAACAAAGTGAACTGCAGTATAGCCCTAGATAACAATTAGGCCTACAAGTATAACAAAGTGAACTACAGTATAGCCCTAGAAAACAATTAGGCCTACAAGTATAACAAAGTGAACTGCAGTATAGCCCTAGATAACAATTAGGCCTACAAGTATAACAAAGTGAACTACAGTATAGCCCTAGATAACAATTAGGCCTACAAGCATAACAAAGTGAACTGCAGTATAGCCCTAGATAACAATTAGGTCTACAAGTATAACAAAGTGAACTACAGTATAGCCCTAGAAAACAATTAGGCCTACAAGTATAACAAAGTGAACTGCAGTATAGCCCTAGATAACAATTAGGCCTACAAGTATAACAAAGTGAACTACAGTATAGCCCTAGATAACAATTAGGCCTACAAGCATAACAAAGTGAACTGCAGTATAGCCCTAGATAACAATTAGGTCTACAAGTATAACAAAGTGAACTACAGTATAGCCCTAGATAACAATTAGGCCTACAAGTATAACAAAGTGAACTACAGTATAGCCCTAGATAACAATTAGGCCTACAAGTATAACAAAGTGAACTGCAGTATAGCCCTAGATAACAATTAGGCCTACAAGTATAACAAAGTGAACTGCAGTATAGCCCTAGATAACAATTAGGCCTACAAGTATAATAATGAGGTCGTTCAGACACAGTACTAAAGTTGGTTTAACTCATGGTTTAAACCGATCGAGTTCAACTCAGTGTGTCTGAACGGTTCTAAAGTTAGTCCGAATCGAGTTCAACCCACAAAAGATAAACCGTCCAGGGAGGGGGTTTATCTTTAGACCGCTTCGGGTTTAACTTTTAACACTGTGTGTGGACAGAATAAAAAATACCACATCCGGTTTAACTCACAACAGACAACCCATTGACCTCCGTAATCATTACGTAAACACACGGTGACCAATGAACAGGCCAATAAACAGGATGTTAGAGTAACGGGGCCGCGTTTGCTTTGACCTCTTAAAACCAAAGATAAACCGTATCGGGTTTAACTCAGTGCTGTCTGAACGCAAGGGGTTTTTATTTTTACGACCACCCCCTGCTGCTCGTAGAAGTTAAACCGGTTCGGGTTTAACTTAGTACGCTGTCTGAACATACCCAAAGTGAACTACAGTATAGCCCTAGATAACAGTTAGGTCTACAAGTATAACAAAGTGAACTGCAGTAATTAAATGTGGTGAAAGAGACAACCTACTTCAAGGCACATAAAAAAAACTAAGAGTGTCTCACCTCTCTTTTCTTCTCTTTACGTTTGAATCTTATTACAGCATTAGCAGACGCCATGGCCTCCACTACAAATGTTGCTGTTAGGAAACTGAAAATAATAGAACATTCCAAATTAAAAACAAAAGTGCTACACAAATACACAGTTTACATCTTTAAATCTCTTTGTGTACGATAACATTATCAGGTTTGATTATTGAGATTATCATCAACTACACAGGGTTGAAATTAATTAACATTTTAGCTTACCTGGCAAATGCAAGGATGGTTATAAGAGCACCACCCATGGCCCACCCTGCCCTCGCAAATGCCAATGGCATTGTAAGGGCACCAGTGCCAACGATGAGATTGAACACATAGATCAGCCCAACCTGCAGATCAACAAGGACAAATAAGTTTGGATTAAGACAATTATTAATGGTTTGATAAATTAAGACAGTCACTTTCATACATAGTCCACTTTCAATTGATTATTTACACCAAGTAGTTTTTTAACTGCTATGTTTGACCGAAATTCAACTTGTTTGGTTTTTTTTTATTTCTAAGCTACGTCTGGTGGCAGAATAATGTTACATGATGTTTCAGAATTTATGTTTGACTTGTAAGCTCTATCAAACAGAATTCTTTTGAAACTTCACAGCACAGCAGAGTTGTCGAATCAACCTGCCTTACAGTTGGGCGGGGAGGGTGTCGTGTATCCTGAAGAAAGTGTAGGAAAATTAGGCAAACAAATTTTGCTCTAATTATTGACCGAGTGATGCATTTTTCTTATTTCACTCAAATTAAAAGAGTTTGCATACTTGGCCCAGGTTGGACTCCTCATGGTATGTAGACAGGCTAATTGAACTAATACATGGAGGTAGGCTAGGAATGGGTAGACCGTAAGTAACTGGGTACTTCTCTTTATTCTAGAAACATTTCTTCATTGCCCCGTTCACAGGTTCAGGGATAGCCCCATTGGTAGGACAAATTCTATGCCACGCACAAGTCCAACCTGGGCTAGGCCAGGGGAGCTATTATTTTTAGCTCTTTGTAGACCAGGTAAAATATTATATCCAGGGGTGTACGCTTCGTTTTTGCAAAGGGCATAGGGCACCAAGGCATTTTCTCTTTTCGCAAAGGGCACCCTATGAGGAAATTGTAAATTTCTACTGGAGCATTTCTCTTAGATTTATGAGGTTCATTCTGCTATCGTCTCTGAGACAATAGCGAAACGAACCTTAGTTCTTGGATATGATGAGATCGTCTGCAAATAATCTGACACTTGATGTCACTCTGGGAGGTCTTTTATGTTTATTCAAGAACAACAGTGGCCCTAAAACAGTTCCCTGAGGGACTCCGGAGATAAAAGTTACGTTATCGCAACTACTAGCACTAGTACTAGGAACCAAGGCAGTGGCAAGGGGCAACGGAGGCAATCGCCTCCGTTGCCTCCGTGAAGTATCAGGCCTGAATATCTCTAATTTTGTTATATTGTGGAGAAGACATATTGGGGTAAATTTTCACCAAAGTTCATCTTCAGATGATCCACAAGGTCAAATCCAAGGTCAAAGTAAAGGTCAAAGGTTAATAAACCTAAATATCTTCCAACAAAAAAAGTAATGGCAGATTTGGAAAGCTTATGCAATTTCCTCTCCAAAGACACAAATTTTGAACCAATGGTTACCAATTTGTGGTCGTTTGAATATCGGCAGTCAGGCGCATTTTGACCGAAATCAACAAGAAAGAGCATGCCGTAGCGTGAAAACCGTTTATCGGATAGAGCTGAAATTTGAAATTTGAGCTTGTTGAGCCACAATCACCCCATACACCAATTTGAGCCAATTTGAAGAGGGTAGGGTTTAAAATTTTCTTTTTTGGGGGGTGATTTGACACGGAATGACCCAGTTGGCAAAGGTACGAAGTGGCCGGCATCCTATATTTCTAGTTATAAATATAATGGACTTCAGCAAAGCTGTTGAAGTAGTACACATCATCAGCGTTTATTAACATCAGATCAGACCCACTCACAAATGGATTGATGTCTGCCTCTTATTTGCAGACAATCTCATCATCATATCCAAGAACTATAAGGTTCGTTTCGCTATTGTCTCCGAACCTCATAAATCAAAGAGAAAGTAGGGCTACCAATGTGAGATTCTGTGCTTCAGGAAGTACAACATCATCCTTACTTGTGCATTGATCTTTCACATGATTATCTTACTTACGTACATGTATAGGGAAAAACACATCACACAAAAAAACGTTCAAATATAAGATTCTGGGACTTATTAAAAGACATTTTTGGAACTATCAAAAATATTATTCAATTAAACCTTAACAAATTTAATTACATTTTTGTCCCACGGCATTATGGCTACTATATTAGAATCGAGAGATATCATAAGGCATGGTAGTAAAACACCCCACCCCCTTAAAACACACACACTTCATAACAATCCGTTTTCCCCCATTTTAGACCAGTAATGTTTGGTTTCAGGAGATCAGAAACCAATCTATGATATATTCTCTTTAATGGAGACGTAATATTTTTTACACTTAGGCTATCAGAATTTATTACAGCAGTATGCAGTTAATCAAAAAACATTTTTTTGTCATATTCACTTAAATTTTTTCCTCATATTGGCACACCATAGAATCCCAAATAGTAACCACCTCACGTGATCCATCTAGTGACTAAAACAGAATGAAACTCAATCTTGCAGATAGTAATTTTGTTTTGAACTTTTGAGGTTAGATGATGTTTCTTTGACTCATTTGAATGTTGGCATAATAATGCACTAGTGATTTGTACCAAAAATCAATCATTTTATAAATATTTGAGCATAACCAACGTCAGGAAACTTTATTCTCAGCATGATTAAGCCTGATGAAAATACAGACCGTAAGTAAACTGCATAGCTTCTGTCACCAGTGGAGCTTGCACAATCTCGCGGGGTTTGAAAACATATGAGGGTCGATATCGTATGACGCTACGATACATGCACATTCAAACATGTCCATACATATGTATTTATGATTTTGCTAGAGGCTCACTTGATTATGATATACAAATTTTCAACCTGGGACATTTTTTACTCTTTCGTTAGCTCAAGGATCCGGTAAGTTTTTTGTCATTTTTCTTCACACTAATCCACTATTTCCTCAATGGTGTTTTGAGTGATAAATGTAACAATTTCCACACCACTTTAGCCAAGGGAAGGAAATGCTTGAATTTTTGATGCATGGTTGATGCAAGGAAAGTTGATGTCCCAAATGAACATGTGAAGTGGAAAGGGAAGTGCAAGGGCTTGCCACCACCAGTCAAGCCAGTCAAAGTTTCTAAGTCCATTCACTCACTCAGCAAAATTCCTATCGTGTTCACCTCTATCTATGATTTTACTTACCAACGGGGAGTACAGTTCACCTGTTTCAGTTAATCCTCCTCCAGGCATTTTCTTAATAGAGGTCCAATAAGACCAATATTGACAATACTTTCACAATCACACAATTAATTACAAAATAAATGTTTTCCACACTCTCGTGACAAGCTGATGTGCGCTGATATGTGCAGCTGTAGGGAAGTTTTGACAGCAATTCAAACAGCGCCCTCTGTGGACACAAACAGCTGCAGGGAAGTTAGTTTTGAAAGCAATTCAAACAGCGCCCTCTGTGGACACAAGCAGCTGCAGGGAAGTTTTGGCAGCAGCGATTCAAACAGCGCCCTCTCTTGACACTTATACTTTGCCTTCTATTTTCGAATTATATACATTATTTTTACAAAAACACTTGGCTCTGGTCACAAAGGCATCAACCTCGCTACCATGGGCAGCACGCCGGATCACCTGCTAGCTCTGCGTACGTCTCTAACATAGATATAGAATAAAATAACTAGACCGGCCGCGCGTACATACGCGGGTTCTGGCATGGGGGCCGCCATTGCCTCTCTCCTGTGTACATTTTCTGTGCGTTGCCGTCAGCACATGACTTTTTGCCGTCAGCACGTGACATTTAGCGCGTCAAAGGCCTATCTCCCGTGTTCATTTTCGCACGTAACATTTCAAACGTGAAATTTTTACCGCATCCATGGCGAACCAAAACTTGTTCTACACAAGCAATGGCGCGTATGCACGCGCGGCCGATCTAGTTATTATAATTCGATATCTGCGTATGCGTATAAAGATGTCTGTATTCACTTGTTTTGTCAGGCAACCTGAACGCCAAGGCAAGTTTACAAATTTTATTACGCACAGCACATCCTGCGTGTGCGCGACTAACGCCCAACACAGAACAGAACCACAGGACTAATTGTAATACCCAATATATTTGGATATTTTAAAGCCACACTTCCAGGGGTTATGATCGAGTAAGGCATGCTGGGAAAAAATGGCGCGACGAGAGCGATCACCCCTGGGACAAGGTTGCAAAGGCATGCCCTTACAATTGAACGATCCATTGACTCTGCCCAAGGCGCACGTGTGAGCAAGAACATGTGCGCCTCTCCAATGCCATTCTGCACAACTCTGCCGCACGCGCCAAGCATACAGGCACGCATGTCGGACCTTAATTTGTTGGACTTTTGATTGCACAATGGGTTGTAATTAGTCAATATGTAATGGTGCGGGGCTTATCGGTCTATTCCTTTCAACTTAATCTTGAGTACACACCATTAAAAGAAATTTACTCTACAATATAAAATAGTTTCAAAAGAGTGACATTTTTATTAAACTTTCCTATTTTTAGTTGTTACGTTTGATCTTAGAGCAATTTCCAAGCAAGATGGGCAACTTGTGGCCTAAAAAGTGAAATAGGCAACGAATGCCATTTTAGTAAACAACTCTTATAATGTAACAAGTCCCTCCTTAGC
This sequence comes from Asterias rubens, assembly GCF_902459465.1. Lineage (NCBI taxonomy): Eukaryota > Metazoa > Echinodermata > Asteroidea > Forcipulatida > Asteriidae > Asterias > Asterias rubens. The sequence continues at coordinate 4,782,258 of NC_047068.1, read as the reverse complement.
CACAGTCCTCCCTCTCACATCCATAACATACTTTATCTCCCTCTCCCATTGTGTTTATGCCAGTTTTACCTTCTGAAACATACCCTCTCCAGATAAAGAATCGATCAATGACCATTACCAATAATGCTACAACCAAATATTTGCTGAATAAAATTGTGTCGATGCTCAGTGTTCTCGTATTAACAGATAAATACAACGTCTTTATTTATTGAGTATTACATGATCTGTTGTAGTTCTGCATTGTATGGGCGACTAGTACTATAGACGATGTGACCTCTGATATCACTCGAAAACCATAGCATGATTCGTGCGCATACAGCCGGGAAAATCCTTTGTGTTTTGGCAGCCAGCTAGAAAGTCACACGCAATCATACCATGACTACGCGTCTTTTTGCCAGGCGAAACATGTCGTGTACAGTGGTTTGTCAACAGAGGGCGGTTTTAATGTAAACATAGGTCACATCGTCTATATAGCTAACCTAACTACTTGGGTCAAGTCTCCAATGGTTTTCTTTTACCTGTTGTCACCTGTTCGAGTGGCAATAGATGTGTACATGTGAGGTTTGCCATGCTTGTCTTATAACAGTCCAAATGATCATTTGAACTGATCATGAGTTTTTATACAATGTAATGTTTCATTCATATTTTGTTGTCCAATTTCAAATCACACTAGACCTCTTATTCTCATGATGACTCCATGATGTTAGTTCTTATAACCTTAGTGCCATCTTGTGCATGTCCTTTAGCATTTCGATAAGCCAAAATAGCAGCCTGTCTTGATCGATCAAAGTTTCTCTTTTCTGCAATTGTCATGTGTTTCCTCTTTTTGATCTTTCCACTTTCTTGTGTCCTCTTCTGTGTCCTGTTAGACATCTTGATTTTATCTTCATGGTCTTGGGAAGTATTCGTTTGATTCAGAACAGATTTCAGAAGAAGATCTCTCCGGCCGGGCTGTGATTTGTGAAAAGAAAGAAATAAGAAACTTGCTCCTGTATGCTAATTGCTTGGTGGTTATTTATAATAGTGTAGGTGCAAGTGGCTTTCTACATTGCAGGTGACTTTCTTTAAAAAACATAAAAGCAACAAAATATATGTGCACATTTTGAATGAAATTTCAACATAATGTGTTATTAAAATCTTTAGAAAACAGAAAATTTCAGGAAAATGTTTTTGAAATGAATGTGACTATTTACTTACTTTGTCTACTTTGTCACTGCTTTTCCTAGGTTTGGCTGTGAAGATTGGCGGGGCTGAAACAACTTCCCCAAACTTAACATGATCTACAACAAAATAAGTAGAAGCAATGAAATCTATTTACACAGGTTAACTACATTTTCTATAATTTTTGTTAATAAATCTTCATCATATTGTACTTCATTAATTACCCAGAATCATTTGAAATTTGAACAGAAATTGTATACATGAGCAACATCATACCTTTGTAGAAATCTTTTTCACTTGATTCTAACGTTTTCTCAAACTGTTTTCCCTTAAGTCTCTGTTGAAGAATTGCAATCCTCCTGAATTAAGAAAACACAATAGTACAATACTATATAAGAGTCAACAGAAGAGTTGTTGTGAGGTTTGTTTCCTTACTTGGAGTATGGTTAAATTCAGCAGGGTCACCATGTACAGTGTTATTTATCATTCATAAATACACCTGACAATTTCTCTACTCCTAATGGTGGAGAGCGCGTCACGTGGGTGTGTATAAACCTTTGTTTATCACCAGTAAAAAGTGTTGGAACATGGGCGTGACACCCGAGCTTGCACCACCTGCGCCTAAGACAGTTTCTTCTATCCTATTGGTTGAGAGCAACGGCTGAAACAGTTGTGCCACTGAGTTTTTGACCGAAAAGGTATTTATGAATGGGAATCAAAGTGTGTTCAATCGGTTTTCAACTAGTGGTTAAAACCCGCCAAGGCCTGGTTCTTGATAATTTACCTCGACTTCGTCTCGGTAAAATTATCAAGAACCAGGCCTCATTGGGATTAAACCACTAGTTGAAAACCTCTTCACCACACTATGATTCTCTTATTTAAAAGCTGTGTCTTGCAGCGATCTAGTGCACCGGACTCAATATCTTGTGACTTAGTCGTAGGGGTTGGGGTTTGAGATCTTGTAATGTCACTTGTATTCTTCAGCAAGATGTTTTACTATAAGTGCTTATTTTTACCCAGAGGTATACATGAGTACCTGCAAGAGTAGAGATTGATATTGTGTCACAACAAACTTTTGGAGTACTAGAGCAGCCCGGGGCTGCATTCTCCAAGAGAGCTAAGAAAGATTATAGGAATGCAAAAAGGGCTTACTGGTAAAAAATAAAATAAAATTACCATTTTTAAACCTACAATATAAACACGATGAGGAGTAATTAAACAAGGACTGAGGAAGTTAAGTCAAAAGAGGGTGCTATCAGATGATTGTACAGATCAGCGCAAATTTCACAGGATTTTAAATTTTTGTAGGATGCGTATCTGGCTAACGCAACTTTACAAACTTGGGTACAATAGGTTAAAACTTAACTTGGCGCTCAACATGGATAAAAATTATACATAGAGTCGAGTCAAACTGATGCTAAAATCTAAATGGTCAGATTTGTTCTTAACTGTTAAAAGTTTTTTGATGTTTTTAACAGAAAGGATTTGAGGAATGAGAACAATACAATGCTGAATCAGTCTTAAACAATTTGGGGTTGAACAAATAAAATTGACTAAAGCAGGATTGAACCAACGACCTCCGGATCTACATGCTGGCATGCTCCCAAAATGAGCTATCTAGCCCTACTACCATGTTTCCGCTGATTAAAAACTTGTCACCACTCTTTGTTTCCTAAAAGTAAATTGCTTTTATAGGAACTAGTTGTTATTCTTAATTTAAACATGACTTACTCTTTTTTCTTCTGTGACATTTCTTTCTTAAGCTTTGCAGGTTCAGGATTATCCCTCTCTCTCTTACATCTTTCCTGCGCCAGTTTCCTATGTGCATTTTTACCTACACGCTTCATGTAGAGATTATGTGATTCTCCTGCATTTCTCTCAAGGCTTCCAACTTTCTGAACAATTTCTAAACAATTGTAAGCAACAAAAGAATTGAAAAATAAAATCACAATTTTGTTTAATCATTACATCAATATTTCTGCTAGGTTTATGTAAACAATAAATGGTTCATTCAATTCTTTTGTTTGACTGGATATCCAACTGGCTACTTATAATAACCGAGCGTGACTGCTTATAATAACCAAGCGTGACTGCTAATAATAACCAAGCGTGACTGCTAATAATAACCAAGCGTGACTGCTTAAGATTAGAGGTGCACATATCCTTTGCAGCTTTGGAGGCTGACCCAGTCAAGAATTGTTAAAGTTTGTTCTACAATAGTAACTTACTTTGTTTTTGTTTCATAGCTTCTTCTACAATCTGTTGTGCCTCAAGCATATCTTTAAAACTCCTTGGCATCTCTTGTTCATTTGTATTCTTTGGGGCATTGTTAAATTTCTTGTCCTGCCTGTCAGATTTAAAAACAAAGAATGATGAAAGTTTTACTGAGCATGCAGGGTGACATGAATCAATGCTTTTTTTTTTAGAGCTGCAGGTAGCTTGTTGGCCTCAGTGCAGTCTATCCAGAAATAGATGATAATGTATGTAACTACCTTTTTCGCGTGAAATAAGCTCCTATAAGAGTTGATTAATGATTGATCATTTGTTTGCATAACTTGGTAACAATTGATGAGCCATAAAAGCTTCTTTTCCAGGTTTAGATTCTATTTTATTGAAGAATTTGTGACCGACACTCAAACTGAACATTATTGTGACTCCTGACTTGAGCTTGACCCAAATCAATCTTTACAATGAGAGCTTGGACTCAGACTCAACTGTGTTCAAAACCTGAAACGGTTACCAAAATTGCAGGAAAAATTTTCAACACCTGACAAAAAAACACTACAGTATTTTGTTCCAGGCCTGTACTATGCTTTGTTTGTGCAAGGGCAAGGGCACCAAAGCATTTTCTCCCTGGTAAAGGGCACCTTATGAGGAAATTGTAAATTTCTACTGTAGCATTTCAAGGGCACCAGGGGGCATGGAGGCAATCGCCTTCGTTGCCTTGGTCATGTTGATGAAGTAAACGTTTGTTGTTCACCCAGCAAGGTGTGTTCTTGTTGGTCATTACACAAGTGAACAAGTGGCAGGATGTTGCATTTTCAAATTTATAGCACTTCATGTTGTATTATATTTTGCACAATATCTAATTCTAATAATTAATAGAATAAAAGATTTCTGGAGTTTCCTAAAATTTTGTCGCAAGCTCCTTTTAAAAGAATACTGGTCATTTTGGATCTTTTTCCGTATCACGCCACCACTTTTTCACTCATTTTTTCAAAAAGGGATATCTCATTGAGGTAAATTAGATACTATATTATTTCATATCAATTGAAAAAATGGTAGCGCCAATTCACCCCATGTAACTGACTGAAGTGAGAAGGTAACCCCTAACATGACATTCCATGACGCCCCTAATAACAAGCTCACTATAGGTTGTAAAACTTGTAACAGCCCCCACCCCTCCACACACTCAGGAGTTAACGTCTGTAGAGTAGTACTGGACCCCACTACTACAGTAACTGTACTAGTTTCAATAACGTAACCCTTCTGCTAGCCCACCTTGTTGAGCTGTTAATGGCTCCGCTTTTAACATCGGTCTCATCAGAGTGATGAGACTGATGTTAAAAGCGGAGCCATTAACAGCTCAACAAGGTGGGCTACCCTTCTGCCAACGGCAAAGCCGCAGGGAGCTTCGCCGACGGCAGGAGAGTTACGTTATCGCAACTACTAGACTACCACCAGTCTCCATTGTATTAATGAGGTGTAATTTACTAATTGTATTGTAGTAGTACCGAGTCACTGCATCAGTATTTCGCCGAGGAGTCAGGTCAGGGTTCACTGCAGGCAACTTATTTAACTAATATAAAATATGTAAAATATTATTACAATAAACATTCCATACAAACTAGGATAACTTTCCATATCACGCCACCACTTTTTCACAGATTTTTACAAAAAGGGATATCTCATTGAGGTAAATTAGATATATTATTTCATATCTAATGAAAAAGTGCTGGCGCCGTACGGAATCTTTTTCCAAAACTACGCTATTCTTTAGACCCAGTAACTGGGGCGCTGTACTCCTTTTTTCGAAATTTTGACATTCTCGGTCGAACTAGTTTGTCAAAATTTTTACATTCTCGGTCGAACTAGAGTACAGCGCCAATGTTACTGGGTCTAGCGGTTTTTGTTTTGGACCAACCAAAGATTAGAATTAGATTTAGAATAATTAGAAACGTTTGTTGGGAAGGATCGGATTTTAAAAAGTCTGCACAAGCATAAGTCACATCATCATGACACAATGATACAATTTATACAAGTTACAACCATTCCTCCACCTCCATTATGCGTGGAGGAAAACAACCATGGATCTCCGTGGATTGTTACAACACAAACTACACACAGCACACACTGCAGCATGTGCTATATCTACAGCACAGCTACATGTGTACACACACAGGTCAGCAGCATGCAGTACGAGTATACTTACGCCAAAAATAATGCCCTTCTGTTGCCGGTGCAGTATGGGTCAATAGCCTTCACCTTCTTGTGTCTCTTTGATCGAGGCATTCTGAAGTTATACTCTGTTACTGTTGTTAAAATTTCTAGTAAGAATGAGAATTTAAAAAACAGCTAAAAACCGCAAGAGATACTACTTTGCCATGTGAATTTTGCAAATAGTCTGGTGCCTGTAACGTTTCTATGGATCACTTGGTGTATCTCAACATATGCATAAAATAACAAACCTGTTCAAATTTGAGCTCGATCGGTCGTCGGAGTTGCGAGATAACTATGAAAGAAAAAAAAACACCCTTGTCACACGAAGTTGTGTGCGTTCAGATGCTTGATTTCGAGACCTCAAGTTCTAAACTTGAGGTCTTGAAATCAAATTCGTTGAAAATTACTTCTTTCTCCAAAACTAGGTCACTTCAGAGGGAGCTGTTTCTCACAATGTTTTATACCATCAACCTCTCCCCATTACTTGTTACCAAGTAAGGTTTTATGCCAATAATTATTTTGAGTAATTACCAATAGTGTCCACTGCCTTTAACGGTGACTGTTTCGGTGTTCATATATTTACTTCGAATTTCTAATCTATCGACCTTTCTACAGTTGATAAACAAACTGTGATCAACAAACTTTCGACCGTGTTTTAACAGATAATTTGAAAAAATTTAACATTTCTGCAAAAATTTTTAAAATGAAAATACAGCCCATGATTGGTTGCTTTGTTTCCAACAAATTCAACTTTTGGCTATCTGTTTTTTTGTTGCTTAGCTGTATGTCATATACCTTCATATAGTGCTACATTTTCTCATCAGATAGAGGTTAGACTATTTTCCCTGCCATCCTCGGTTTTTTAAAACTATGGTTGTAACCAAAGTCTTCTAACATTTTATTGTATGAAAAATTTGTACCAAACTACATGTAAGTTTTTCTAGTTTATTTTTGCAGATCAAAACACAACATTTCTTTAGAGAGTAATTTAACATGTAAATTGTTCATGTTGTCTTTATGTTAAAGGATTTGGGTAGTTTTTGTAACACAAAACATTATGTCCACAGATTTACATTAAACTTACAATGTTTGAAGATAATGATAGTAGAAAGCTTCCCTGAAAATTTTAGATTCTGAGGTGCTGTAGTTTTTGAGAAATGAGTAATACAATGTCATGAAAATACGTTTTTACATGCTAAAATAATTTTCGTCTCATGATCAGTGAGACGAAAATTATTTTCAAGACATTGTTTTACTCATTTCTCAAAAACTACAGCACCTCAGCAAGAAATATTTTCAGGGTAGCTTTCCACTATCATTATCTTCAAACTGCAAGTTTAATGTAAATCTGTGGACATTGTGTTTTTTGTCCCAAAAAAGTACATAGACCCTTTAATGAACATCAGCAATCTTCTATACACAAACAAACTTTCAAATTATGGACTAAATATTTTCTTTGCAAAACAATAATTAACAATCGCAAATATGTTAATATATCTGTCAAAATTAAATTAGACAGCAAGCATGAATTCATTTACAACTTCATTACAATCTACACAATGTAAAAACCATTCAAATGTTTGAATTCTAGGTGAAATACACATTCAAGTTAAACTTGAAGTTTCTGCACATCTGCAACAGTTTCATTATGAATTCTGACATTTGATCTTAGAATTAGCCAAATTAATAATGAGTACTGCACTTGCAGACAGTCATTATGCTTACCTAGATATTAAAGTAAGGGTGTGTTTCCTTTCATTGTGTTTAAATTCAACATTATTTATGGAATTCAACAAGTGGAATACTAAGGGAAATAATTAGATGGATCAATATTTTGTCCCATAAGTAAATTTCAAAGATTTGTTGGAGAGGTACATTTTAAGTTTAAATTTGTTATAGGGCAATTTGTAACTGAGAGACTAGACCAATCAGGCTGGCTGTGTGCACAAGATAACACTAAACTAAACAGCTTTGATATTGTTCCTTTCAGCCTAAAATGTCAAACAAGTTAAAAGGTTTGGCTCATATATCTAACATGTTAACACTTGATCTACATGATTAAAAGTAACAAATGACAATTTGTCCTTGCCAAGTTTTTGTTATTGTCGTAATGCCATGTGTGGCTTTACTATGCTGAGATAAACCAGACATAAGTGGTTACTTAGGGTTAGAGTGCAGGTCTTAGCATCATATTAATGCATGGGTATGACACAAGAGTTACAAATGTACATTTTCTGCAGAAAAGAGATATTGTTTCGTTTCAAGACATTGCACAATTCCTTGCACACAGCTCCTGCTTTGCCAATCTTTACAAGTCATGTGAAATTAAAATCTTTGGTTGAATATTCTAATAATTTGTTAATAAAAAAATGTAATTTGTTGTATAACTCATCAGACGGCGCAAAAACAGGATCCATAGGATGACATTTTCTGTTTTAGATATAGTCAACCAAGTCCATCAGGGCTGAATTCACTGCAAACCAAGGTCAACAAAGGTGAAAAATAGGGAACCAAGTTGCCCGATTCCTATGTGCAATAATTGAACCTCAATTAAAGGGAAGGTACATGTTTGGTAATTGTCAAAGACCAGTCTTATCCCTTGGTGTATTCCAACATAACCATAAAATAACAAGCCTGTGAAAATTTGGGCTCAGTTGGTCATTGAAGTTGCAAGAAAATGATGAAAGTAAAAACACCCTTGTTAGACGAATTAGTGTGCTTTCAGAATAAAAGACTTCTAGGTAGAAGTCTTTTATTATTTTAGTGAGAACTTACCTCTTTCTAAAAAATACGTTACTTCAGAGGGAGTCGTTTTCCACATTGTTTTATACTATCAACAGTTCTCCAATGCTCGTTAATACCAAGTCAGTTTTTAAGTTAATATTTGTTTTGAGTAATTACCAAATGCGTACCTTCCCTTTAAGATAAGTACAACAGGAAGAAGAAAATAACAAGGTTATATGACCCTTGTACATGTACTGTACACATAGTGTCCAAAAATAGTGTCCCATCTATGGCAGGATTTCATTGAGAAATAAATCTAAAATTGCACAAGTAAAAACTGGCTCCCATTTTGAAAAAGCCTCATTGATCGAAAGTTAATATCAACATGAATACAAGTAGACTAATCTATGAATTAAACAATTTACTTCTGGGTGAATGCAAGAAAGCTTTGTCAAACTACAAAAAGGTAATATTTGTTACAAAAAGTGACATTGTGAGTGTTGAAAGGCTGAAAGTGTATTGTCACCACGTGATATAACCTTATCCTGATTGGAACCCTCAATCCAAGAACAAAATTCGCCAATCAGTAACTCTTTATGTTATGTGTTCCAATACGCGCTAATCAGATCAGATGCTTGAACTGGAGGGGTGGTATAAAAACCTATATTCTACTTCCAGAGTTTTTATTGCAGTGCGTATTGTGAGTGTCAATGCATCACGCTCCATATATGGACAGTGCACAAATTACCATCTAAACTTGGTGCAAGTGCACGATTTTCGGCGCGAAATAACGTTCTGAAATTTTAAACTTTGCGCGTTGCACGTGAGACTGGAAGATAAATTTGTTATAACACGCGCGCTCGTGGAATACAAAAAATTAAAGCGCAGCTGCAACACAGATCCAACGAGGCCGATTGCCTGGATATGGGACTAGGAAGTGCTATATTTTTCCATATTCCACTGGCGCTTGTGTGATAACTTGTAATATCAACCACAATACCCGGATTGGGATATAATATTATCCTGATTCGAACCCTCAATCCAATAACAATAGTCCCCAATCAGTAACTCTTTATGTAAAAATATCAACCACAATACCCAGATTGGGATATAATATTATCCTGATTGGAATAATTTCCTCTTCATAGAGCAATACCTGGACGATAATGACACAGTTCAAAAGCTAATTTTATACAATTTAATGCAAGATATCCTCTTGTCCAATTTCTATTTCCTTTCTCCATGGTCAAATGACTGTAAATGTATCTAACTTGTCGAAGCAATTCAAGATTCCATGTCCTCATCTTCAATTTGTTTCCTGGATAGCAGTAACAGTATATCTGTATGTCCCATATCTTGAGCCAATTGAGTTGGAGTAATGCCATTCATTGTTGCCTTGGCATCTGCTCCTGCATCTAGAAGAAGCCTACAAACTGAAGTGTGTCCTGAAGGATAAATCAGACAAACAAACAAAAGGTCTTCAAATATTAGATATTCAGCTAAAAACGTCTCTGAAATGTTCGCCTAAGTTTGGTAATTAAAGAAACAACTAAAGGTAAAAAAGGGAAAAACTAAAAAACTTTTTAACAATGGTTTATAAAGTGCCCTTTACAACCACTTTAAAGGGAAACATTGCCTTGCATGGATCGGTCGAGTTGGTCCATAAAAAGCATTGGAAACTGTTTCGATATGGTTAGGAAGATGTTTTAAAAGTAGAATATAATAATATTTTCACCATTTCCATGAAACCAGGTCAACACATACCATTATTCTGTGATGTTTATTGTTCCAAAATCAAAGATTTATGCTAATTCTTTACACCTTACTAATAAACACTGATGCTGAAACTGCCATATTTCTATCATGTGAATGTGAATGTTAACTTAATATTCCAATCTTCTAGTTCCTTGCAGTTTAGAATACCCACAATCCTACCTTGCATGACAGCCAGATGCAATGGTGTAGCATTGTCACAATTAGGGTTTGCACAGTTGACCTGAGCTTGGCCCTTATCCAGAAGAATCTGGACCACTTCGGTAAAACCCCAATTGGCAGCTGAATGGAGTGGTGTATTACCAGAACTACTTGAACGGTTCACATCCAGACCTGGACAAGCCTTGTACAAAATCAAAACAGTTCAAAGGAGTCAGTAAAATACAGAATATCTAGTTTCGCTGACCAGTACAAAAATGATAGTAGCTCCATTGTACAACAAAGTCGTATCTCCAATGAACACTCTCTGTGCAACAGTGTCATATCTCAGCTTCCATTGACTTAGTGTGTACATCTGGGTTTAAATATACAAGATACAACCTTTTGTTATTCTAAAACTTACTTTTTATGTTACACGTATATGCTATTTCGGAGATTACACCTTGTTCCACTGGTACACTGATACAAATATTTGTTTCAATGCAGAAAGAGGTTCCTGACCCTTGTGCTACTTTTCAGAACCACTTTCCTCTCTCTGTATAGAGTTTGTTTGATACTAATAGACCCCTACACAGGCTGACATTGGTGGAGAGGTAAAATAATACATATTTTGTGCCATGTTGACTTGACTCTAAAGGCAATGACCTCAATTAGAGCTTGTGACGTTCTGTGACGTTATATGCAGGGATCTATACCCCTCAATTTGGACGCTGTTTGAGCTTGTGACGTTCTGTGACGTTATACATTGTATGCAGGGATCTATACCCCTCAATTTGGACGCTGTTTGAGCTTGTGACGTTCTGTGACGTTATATGCAGGGATCTATACCCCCCAATTTGGGCGCTGTTTGAGCTTGTGACGTTCTGTGACGTTATATGCAGGGATCTATACCCCTCAATAAGGGCGCTGTTTGAGCTTGTGGCGTTCTGTGACGTTACATGCAGGGATCTATACCCCCCAATCTGGGCGCTGTTTGAGCTTGTGACGTTCTGTGACGTTATATGCAGGGATCTATACCCCTCAATTTGGGCGCTGTTTGAGCTTGTGGCGTTCTGTGACGTTATATGCAGGGATTTATACCCCTCAATTCGGGCACTGTTTGAGCTTGTGGCGTTCTGTGACGTTATACATTGTATGCAGGGATCTATACCCCTCAATTAGGGCGCTGTTTGAGCTTGTGGCGTTCTGTGACGTTATATGCAGGGATCTATACCCCTCAATTTGGGCGCTGTTTGAGCTTGTGACGTTCTGTGACGTTATATGCAGGGATCTATACCCCTCAATTAGGGCGCTGTTTGAGCTTGTGACGTTCTGTGACGTTATATGCAGGGATCTATACCCCTCAATTTGGGCGCTGTTTGAGCTTGTGACGTTCTGTGACGTTATATGCAGGGATCTATACCCCTCAATTAGGGCGCTGTTTGAGCTTGTGACAATCTGTGACGTTATATGCAGGGATCTATACCCCTCAATTAGGGCGCTGTTTGAGCTTGTGACGTTCTGTGACGTTATATGCAGGGATCTATACCCCTCAATTTGGGCGCTGTTTGAGCTTGTGACGTTCTGTGACGTTATATGCAGGGATCTATACCCCTCAATTTGGGCGCTGTTTGAGCCTGTGACGTTCTGTGACGTTATATGCAGGGATCTATACCCCTCAATTTGGGCGCTGTTTGAGCTTGTGACGTTCTGTGACGTTATATGCAGGGATCTATACCCCTCAATTAGGGCGCTGTTTGAGCTTCTGACGTTATATGCAGATATCTATACCTTTCCCCTGCACTCTTGGGTTGCATCTATAGTGTATAATGAGCAGTTCTTAGGCCGGATCCGAATTGGCGGCTACGGCTACGGCCGGATCGCCGCGTCATCATGCATTGAAGTATAGGACGCCCTTAGCAACACCCCTGGCAACGGTCGTAGCCGATTCGGACACGGCCTTATTGAGCCCATCATACCCACTGAGGTTCAGAAAGCGCTCAAAAGCACATTCACATTCTAAGGCAAACCAGTCATAAAAGTTAAGTGCCCAATAAACCCTTTGCATTAGCTTGGCTGCCATCGCTGATGAAACGGCCATGTGAACGGCTATCATTGGCTGACCGTCTAGCACAGTGCGTACACACATTTCAGTTGTTTGACATCAATGATGGCCAGCCACAACAAGGCATTTACTAGGGAGGCATTAAGGCAGTACAAGATTTGTCGGCAACAGCTACAACTACGGGTGTTGCTAAGGGCGTACTCTATACTTCATTGCACAAGGCCGTGCAAGTCTAGTCGTAGTTAGTATAAATTCGGACACAGAATCTACATCTTCCTGAATCTACATACAGGTTTTCAAGCTCATAATATAAAATGGTAATGTTTTCCAACTTGGGGGAAATGTAATTGAATCACCTCTTACCTTTTTCAACAAATAGTGTAACACTCTTGGCTGGTTATGCATGACAGCTTCAAACACAAGGGAGCGGTCTTGTTGGTCAACAACGGCAAGGTCCAACTTCTCATTTTGACTTGACAAGTAATGTAGTACACTAACAAAACCATGTTGCACAGCTTGATATGTAAGAAGTTGCACCCCATCTATGGATGATTGGTCCTCAGCACCTGCTTCAGCTGGTTCACTCTCAAGATCATCACTCTTAAAGCGACGGTAGAAATTTACAATATTACTCCACACACTGAGCAAAAGGAAGGCTCGAATAGCAAGCATCCACTGTGCATAGTCTCGGTTGCGAGTTGATATTTTGACATCTGTTAATAACCTCTTGTACTGTTCCGTACGTTCAGAGGACAATGTTTCCAAAATTTTGAGAAATACATGAGTCCCCCTGGCACTGCAGATTCTACCTGGGTATTCACGTAGGATAGCCCTAATCAATCTGTCTAAATCCGTTAGACTCACTTTCTGTTGTTTTAACCCTTTGTCAAACACAATACTTAGTTCATCTTGTAGAATGCCAACTTCCATATGAATAAGATCCAATCTCTGGGCTTCTGGAAACTCTGTAAGCCAAAAGTTTGCAAAGGTGACAAAGTTGTTACCTGTATTATACCAAGAACCTAGAGCAGAGACCATTGAATTGGCACGTCCTAACCACTCAACAACAACGTCACTGTCAATATACTGAAACATTTCATCAAAGTTACCACTATCAGAACTTTTGACCTGACCACTACCAGGGCAGTCACTATCAACACTACTTCCAGAGGATGGTCTGCTGGACGCAAGTGGAGGGAGCGGTGTCTTGAAACTTTGAACCTGACTACTACTGTTATTGCTGTTCAAGCTGCTGCTTGAAGTTGGTTTCTTCCGCTGTGCTCCATTACTCTGTTGTGACTTGGGTCTGACTGACTTTGACACATATGAGGGCCTGGATGCTATGGAAAGCCCATTTAAAGCCTCCGTTACATTGGATGAACCTTTGGTTGTAGAGGGCTCCCCAAAGATGCTAAGAGAACTGATGGGTCTTGAAAGGTCATCATCAGAACCTTCATCATCACTATCTCTCATTGTTAAGCGAGAGACACAAATCAACTCACGCAAATCCTTAACACTACGCGTCATTCTTACTTTCAATGTTGAAACTAAATCAAGTAAAAAGTATGTAACTCCACTCTTTTGTTGTTAGCTGTATTTTGTTTAATCCACACAAGTGTTCTTCAAAGAAGACATCAGTGGTTGACATTGATTTGTAACTGAAGCTGAATGTCAAAGGCGAACAGGACAAAAGCAACGATAGAAGGAAGCTTGAAACGACAGCGAAAAGCCATTTCAAAGAAGAAGGTCAGGGTTCTAGACAGAAACGGTCTGACTGGTATTGATGCACCAATTTGGATTATTGAGTCTGGGTCCTTCATTCTTCCAACCATTCCTAGAAACTTTTCTTGAAGATGTATTGACCTGCAAGAAGAAAAGATCAGTTATATGAAGGGATAAAAGATGCTGTTATGGCTGCTGATAAATTCAAATAGTTTTACTTTAGATACATTTGGTGACTGAAATAGCGTGTCACCACTGTGTCCAGTGATTCAAGAAAGTGTTAACCAAAATAGGCGTATAAAAGTTGAGCACAAAAATTTTAGCTGAAAAAAAAGGTCACAAGTCAGATGCTTTTGACCAAGCAATCTCTATGTTTAGTGTTGGAGAAGGGTTTTGTGCCCAACTGCTATTTTTATAGTGACAGTAGTGCAAGAGAGCAAAACAACGAATATGCCCGGCCAGCAGCAACAAGGCGTACATCTCAAAACAGGGCAAAATTTGGACAATTGTTTTTAACTGTTACGTTATTTTTTATTTAGTTGTTTCTCGAATCTCTGGATGCTGTACAGTGTAGCGGTACTTGCCTTTTAAACATTAACAACTATGCGATGAGTTAGACCCACTCTGGGAAGCTGTAGGCTACTTCTTTTTTCAAAATGTTGTCATTAACGATCGTACCAACCCCCTACCACTGTACTTCTACTAGTACGACCGCGATAATGACAAAATTTCAAAAAAAGGAGGTAGCCAGAGCGCCCCAGTTACTGGGTCTAGCAGTATGTACCCCTAGTAGAACTATGAGGTTCGTTCCGCTATCGTCTCCGAGAAGACGATAGCGGAACGAACCTTATCGTAGGTCCTAAGTTGTGATAGCGTAACCCTCCTCCCGTCGAGAGGAGGATTATAGTTATCACAACTAGCGGTAAGTAAAGTAAGTAACCCTTCTTCTAACTAAGGTCATTAAACCGCAATCGGTGGAATTTGAGCTAATTTAGGGCGGAAAAATTGGTGTTTAGTTGCGGAAAATTAGCTACTCCTCTAACTCTAGAAATAAATCATTAAAAAAAACCTGCATTTTCATATGCAAAAGTAAAACTGTTGGATAACTTTTTGTATGGCACCACCACTTTTTCATTCATTTTTACAAAAAGGGACAGAGGGGCCTATCTCATTGAGGTAAATTAGATACATTATTTCTTTCGAATGAAAAAGTGGTGGTGCCATACGGAAAGTTATCCGTTGTCAGACTGTGTGTGTCCGTTCCCATCGACCATGTGATTGTGATACATATTTATTGGTTTATTTCATAAAAACATTACACAGGAATGAACAGTATGACAACCGATATGATTATGGTTGAATTGAACTAAACTAAACAAGACAAGAACATGTATCGTAGGAGGTCCTGTTTTCGAGGTGTCCCTAAAATCGTGGCAAATCTTTTACCTCTCTGTGCGCGATGTAAACAGTCCCTAGATACAAATTGTGTGGTTTTATTTGCCAAGCAAAGAGTCTCCTCTCCCCTGACCAAAACTTAGAAACACGTAAGGCTCCACTGGATATTTGCACTTGTAAGTGCAAAAAGTTTGGTATTTTAGGCATTTCTACAAGGTACAAAAATATGTCATAATGTTGAGGCCATAAAAAAATATTTGCCCACTGAAAAATTTTCATCAAACACTATTTCAATTCACAATTCATGATGATCAAATCATGTGACTGAATATTTTGCTGAGCGTTCTGGAGAAAAAAATGTGCCTTATATCATTTTCACATATATTTTTGGAGATTTTTTTTTTTAACCGTCCGATCAAAATTATTATTAATATTAAAATTCAAACGATCAGCTTGTTGATTCAATTATCACTGTTTATTTATACAGATTTGAAAGCCAATGATTATTCACACTTTTTATTAAATTATTTATTTTTGTTATTTTTTGCAAATTACCATGGTAATTATAAAATTTCATTAAAAGATATTTTGAATGAAACGAAGACAACTGCTGGCTACAGAGTCATACACAGAGTCTCAAAGAACACTTGTAGTCACTGTAGATGTTTCTTTCATGTATGGCTTCACCGGGAAACCATGCTTTCTTGTTTGCCGTGAAAACAGGAAAAACTCAAAACAAATGGGGCCAGTTGAAGTCATCGAAGATCGGTGTGTAGTGTGAACATTTCAATGTCCATCAAGTTTTAATTGTTTGCATACTTCATATAAAGAAAAGGAAGTAATTAGGGCATCGGTTGATATAAGGCATCATTTTTTTTTTTTTTTAAATTCAAAGAAAAAGGCATAATAGCGTGAAAACTGGTAAGGGGAGGATACAGTAAAAAAAATTCCTTAATAAAGAGCTAAAAATGTTAAACAGTTAAAAAAAAATATTGGTAAAGAGCAAGTATTACAATCAAATCCATCAAAACAACAAACAATCAACTCAAAGTTAAACACACAATAGATAAAGAGTAAGTATTACAAACAATCAAAACACCAAACAATCAACCAGCAGCACTTACTTACCATACCATTACCATGCTTACCAAAATGCCAAAACGAATGATGAGACGTAAGTAATCAAACATGTCATGTCAAAGGGACAAATTGTGGATAAAAAGCCAGCATTAAAATCCATACAGTTCATGTGATACCACACATACCATGTGATACCAAGTGAATTGACTCAATCCTTTGATATACTTACGGAAACTTTTCCATACTTACCCATGAACTTACAGTTATTATTTAGCCACAGCTCTAGACACTGCTCGTTTCTCAAAGAAATGCAATCCTCCTACGCGAGAAATTTGTAGACAACTCGACCGGCCATAATTAATTATTGTCAACTGATGAGGGCGGTATACAACGATCCACGTTCTCTCAGTTTTTTTCGAAATCGGAAACACTGCACAGAGCACAGCAGGTAGGTAGGTAGTTGCACCTCTATGCGATAAACGTAACCCTCCTCCCCTACGACGGCAGAGAGAAGGGTACACAATTAATATCGCAGAGGGGCGTTTTGTTTGATTGGTTTGGCAATGGCATGGAGGAAGGGGTCAACCTCCTGATGACTGTCTGAGTCTGACCTTGTTCACGGTATGGACCAATGGATGGAGAGAGAGGCTAACCTGCAGTGACCTGTTCAGAGCAAGGACCATGACTTTTAATTTTATGATATGCCAACGCAATGTTTCTCTGGTAGTTTGGTGGCATTCAGTCGAGGTTTCTATAAAATTCACCGGGACTGCCAGTACTTGTCTTGTGTATGTCGGACATTGAGCCATGGTCATACCCTTTTTAAGAATACTATTTTGGGGATCGAAACGTCAGACCAGTAACTATTGTTTTTTTGCATGTACACACGTGACATTTAAGTTAAACTTTTAACCGAAATTCATCCACATCATCATGGATTTCCGATTCGATGGAAAAAGAGCACTTGTTACAGGAGCTGGTAAAGGTGAGGTATGCAGCAGCTGCAGCATATAATTATTACTAACGAAGCTTGACACTCAGTACTACTTCTAGAAACTATATAAATAAGGCTCCCGGTATCACGGGGTTGGGGGGGGGGGGGGGGGGGGGGGGGGGTCCTGCCCTTATTATAGTTTCTAGAAGTAACTATGGTGGCCCTGAAGGGACATTGAACATATATTTATGTTAATATTGATGTCAATATTCATGGATTTTGCCCTAAATCGCAAATATTCACATCAATACTCGCATAAACATTTGCGATTTGTGACCAAATGCAAACATTTACGTAAATATTCACGATTTTTCCAGTCAAGATACAGCGATTTCCACCGTCAGTCCAAAACTCCCGTTACGAAAAAATCAACCATTAAACCTCATGGTTTTCCTGCACGGTGATTGGCTGATGATGACATCCATTGATATGCCAGCTTGCTGTTTTTCGTGATGGTGCCCCGACCACCAAGCCAGCATTAGTCAATAACAAAAGAGCCCCCCCCCTCTACCATGGTAATGTGCGCTATATATGGGAAGAATTTTGTTCATTTCATTATTCTTGATAACATTTTAGCAGTGAGTGTGACTTAAAGTCACCTGGAAATAGATTTTTTTTCTTCAAACATCAGAAATTTTGGAGTAATTGTTTTTAACAATTTATATGTTTAAAAAAAAAAAAAAAGTTGTGTGGGCGGGGGATGTCTCCGCCTACCCCTTTTGTGACGTCAATAGAGGCAGACTTTGCCTCGATCGAACATAGAACACACGTACGTGCAAGTACATTCAAGTCCTAGTCGTGAGTTTGTACGTTTCGAAAAAAAAAAATTCTTGCATTTTTTCGGCAATGTCGACCAGGTGTATTGCTGCAAAACATTTAAAGATGGGGTCAGTTTGCAAAGTGGTCCGGTCCGACGTCTTTTCCAGCACTGGGCACAAACTTCGAGCTGTCGTGCATCGAGAATCCGGAATACACAACACATTTTGACATGAAGAGAAAAGTTCTTTTCTACAACATGACGCCATACCAACAATTTGTCCAGCTAGTGGGGAATCCAAGAAGGTACCTGAAAGACGAAAGACGTAACGAACCTAAAGAAGCATTTGCCTAGCATGAAAAAAGTCAGGTATTGTTTCAACTTTGAGGGCATGTTTTTAGCTTGCGCCAAGCGTCACTATCTTGTGTTGGCACTGCATGCGATTCATCGCGTCTTGATTGACGTCATGAACATGTAAATAACAAGTGTATAGAAACAAATTTTGCAAAACCTTAGTTAATTGTTTATTCATATTCCACTCGTCAAAACACATATTTTAGTGACAAACCCTTTATTTTGACAAAGACCACTTCCAGGTGACTTTAAAATGTACATTTTGGCTCCCTCCAAAGATTCCGGTACAAACTTTATTGTTGTTCTTTTAGGATCAGGTGGAGAAGAGAGTCTCTGTGTTTCTTTTAGGCAATCCTCCGGGCTCCAACTGTTTCTTTTTCTTTACTGTTTTTTAATTGCTCTTTGTGTTTGCTGTAATTTTCAATGTTTTTAACCTAGTGTAGTTAAATTGTTCTTTGTTGTATTTTTCAATGTTTTTTACCTAGTTTATGTGCATATCGTACTTTTTGTTCCTGAGAAATGAAATAAATAAAAATACAAACAGTAGCAAGTATACCAGGCACATTTAAAACAAAAAACATTTGTTGAGGGATGTGTGGGTGAAATTACAAAACTAGTACAATTGGTTGTATTTTTTTATTTACTTTATGGATTTTTTAAATTATTTATAGTTTCAGGCACCAGCATGTTAGGAACTGAATGTTGTTGTTTTAATACATTTATGGTTATTGAATGTAGGTATTGGAAGAGGTACAGCCAAAATGCTTGCCAAATGTGGGGCGGAAGTCTTTGCACTCAGCAGAACCCAAGCTGACCTGGATAGCCTTAAACAAGAGGTGTGTAAACTAATGTATTCATATTGGTTAAATTTAACGGAAACCCAACCTGATGACTTGAATAGAAACCAGAGAATTCATGGTTCAATTTAATGGACAGTTTATGCAAAAATATAATGTTGATGTGGCCCATAATCATTATCACATTGTCGTACATCAATAAGATTCCCATTTAAATATCAAGGCAGGTGTGTAGGATTCAGCAATTTAGGACCAGCAGCCTATTGACAACCAGACATATTTAAGAGTGACTTACATTTCTAGCAGCCTATTGACAACCAGTATTTAAGAGTGACTTACATTTCTCAAGTCAAAACCTTCTTTACAGTTAATCAAGTGCAGTCTTTCGAACCAGTGTAAATTTTGAGCAACAAGACTTGTGGCCTTTAGTGAAGATTTTCTTGAAACTTGAGCCTTGGCTGGTAGAGGTCCTGAATCAAAAACTTTGATCAGAAAACTGTCATGCAAGCGTTTATGAATATGAAGTTATGTAGATTTACATAACATTTTTTCGCTCTGTTATTTACTGTACACTTGTTCTGTTAGGTGAAACTCAATTAGCAACACTATGCTATTGTAGAAAACTTAATTAAAAAAAATAAAAGGCCCATTAATATATACAAAAATTAAAAATTGTTCTTTGAACATTAACATGTTCTTAGGTTCCATCAATAAATACTATTTGCGTGGATCTTGGCGATCAGGAGAAGACCCAGTCATTAGTGGAGGCTATTGGACCAATTGACCTTTTGGTCAATAATGCAGCCATTGCTTCATTGTCACCGTTTCTTGAGGTCACTGCAAAATCATTTACCGAGTAAGTATAACTCTGTTTACAAACAGTGACCTTTAAAGACGCTTGACACTATTGGTTATTGTCAAAGACCAGTCTTCTCGCTGGGTGTATCTCAACATATACATAAAATGACAAACTTGTGAAAATTTGAGCTCAATCAGTCGTCAAAGTTTCGAGAAAATCATGAAAGAAAAAACACCCTTGTCACACGAAGTTGTGTGCTTTTAGAAGCTTGATTTCGAGACCTCAAATTCTAAATCTGAGGTCTCTAAATCAAAATCGAGGAAAATTACTTTTTCTCAATAAGTACGTTATTTCAGAGGGAGCCGTTTCTCACAATGTTTTATACCATCAACCTCTCCCCATTACTCGTTACCAAGAAAGGTTTTATGCCAATAATTATTTTTAATAATTACCAATAGTGTCCACTGTCTTAACAAAGCTTGTTTGCAGGCAGAAACACTTGGTAGTGTGATATATCTGAATTGCTAACATTAAGTGATGCAGTAAATTAACCTGTGTTTTTAGGGATGTCAAAAGATCTACACACAGGCCTGTTCAAATTGAATTTTGAATACACTGACTTCAGCTGTCAATCAGAATGGGTTGTACATTGAATACACTGACTTCAGCTGTCAATCAGAATGAGTTGTACATTGAATACACTGACTTCAGCTGTCAATCAGAATGGGTTGTACATTGAATACACTGACTTCAGCTGCCAATAAGAATGAGTTGTACATTGAATACACTGACTTCAGCTGTCAATGAGAATGGGTTGTACAGTACATTGAATACACTGACTTAAGCTGTCAATCAGAATGGGTTGTACATTGAATACACTGACTTCAGCTGCCAATCAGAATGGGTTGTACATTGAATACACTGACTTCAGCTGTCAATCAGAATGGGTTGTACATTGAATACACTGACTTCAGCTGTCAATCAGAATGGGTTGTACATTGAATACACTGACTTCAGCTGTCAATGAGAATGAGTTGTACAGACAAGCTTTTTCTTGGGATGGTCATAAAATGGAAAGGGTTAGTGCTAGCCCCTGATGAGATGTTTATAAAAATGGATCTGTTTAGTATTTGTATTAACATCCATGTTGTTTTCCCCCAGCATGATGGACATAAATGTTAGAGCAGTCATACAAGTATCTCAGGTAAATTTAACATCATTCAGCCTTTACCAAGTTTACAGGATGACACTGTAACCATGGAGGTATTTATTTCTACCTCCATGCTGTAGTCACCAGTAATATAGGTTTTCTCGGTCAATTTCAGAAAATGAGCAGCCAATTTCATTTTCATGCGTTCGAACTAAAGCTGTTTTGCCTCTCTGGTTGTTACTGCATTTCAAATTCACAATTCGGCCATTCAATTTTGTTTTGAGTCGAGACAAATTCCTTAGGCACTCTGGTCAATTGAGTGTATCGTCATTCATTTTCGTGACACACATGCCTCAAGAAGCGTCTGCGAACTTGAATGCTGCTTTGATGAATTGTTAAATTGAATGATTATTCTGTTAAATCGAATGACGCAACATTACATTTGACTAATCATAAACGAAATCGAATGACCCTTTTCAGAAGCATTCAATTGCGCTCGAAATAGAATAGCTTGGAGGTCAAATTGGCTGCTCATTTGCCGAAATTGACCGAGAAAACCTATAATATTTATAATATAGTAATATATTAACAGATTTTAAACGAGCTTGAAAAGGGAAAAAGGCATTACTAAATTCTTTAAAATATGTTGGAATGTTGGATTAATTTAACTTAATATGTAAGACTACTGCTAAGACACTGTGTTTGATCAAGCAAGAGACTATAGAAAAGCATTGCAACTTTTATAGTTAATTTGAAGGCAGAAATTACTATTCCATTTCCTATGTAAAAATATATCAGAAAACTAATGTTGATGATACCAAAATTGTAACAATTTGTTTTTGGTCTTGATTTAATAACACACTTGGTACTTGGTAGTTATCCTCCTGAAACATCCGCTGGGGAACTTGACAAGGAGGTCAGGAGAGCGTTGTCTAAATCGTTTTGTTGTTGTTTAAATTGTGAATGTAATGGATTTTGAAGATTTGGTGAGATTTGGAATCTATGAGGGATTGTTGAAGATTGTTCCATAATTTCAGTGTTCTTGGGAAAAAAGATTGCTCGTAGAAGAAAGATGAGATGCGAGGTATTTTGAACTGATTGTCATTGCCCTTTCTTGCCCTCTGTGGTTTGGATTAAACATAGATCACATGATAAAAGTCTGGTGAGTTTAATTTTACCAATAGACTGCCTTTGTTTACCCCAGGTACATTTGATGCTGCAAGTGGTTTCAATACGGACTAGAAAAATAAAATGTGTATTTTGTTGACTGTGTACAGATTGCAGCCCGCACAATGATTGCTAGAGGGTGTGGGGGTTCTATAGTTAATGTCTCAAGCCAAGCATCGCTATTGGGTCTTACAGGCCATACAGTGTACAGTGAGTATCCCTTTCCTTATTGGGTCTTACAGGCCATACAGTGTACAGTGAGTATCCTTTTCCTTATTGGGTCTTACAGGCCATACAGTGTAAAGTGAGTATCCCTATCACTATTGGGTCTTACAGGCCATACAGTGTACAGTGAGTAACCCTATCACTATTGGGTCTTACAGGCCATACAGTGTACAGTGAGTATCCCTATCACTATTGGGTTTTACAGGCCATACAGTGTACAGTGAGTATCCCTTTCTTTATTAGGTTTTACAGGCCATACAGTGTACAGTGAGTATCCCTATCACTATTGGGTTTTACAGGCCATACAGTGTACAGTGAGTATCCCTATCACTATTGGGTTTTACAGGCCATACAGTGTACAGTGAGTAACCCTATCACTATTGGGTCTTACAGGCCATACAGTGTACAGTGAGTATCCCTATCACTCTTGGGTCTTACAGGCCATACAGTGTACAGTGAGTATCCCTATCACTATTGGGTCTTACAGGCCATACAGTGTACAGTGAGTAACCCTATCACTATTGGGTCTTACAGGCCATACAGTGTACAGTGAGTATCCCTATCACTATTGGGTTTTACAGGCCATACAGTGTACAGTGAGTATCCCTTTCCTTATTAGGTTTTACAGGCCATACAGTGTACAGTGAGTATCCCTATCACTATTGGGTTTTACAGGCCATACAGTGTACAGTGAGAATCCCTATCACTATTGGGTTTTACAGGCCATACAGTGTACAGTGAGTAACCCTATCACTATTGGGTTTTACAGGCCATACAGTGTACAGTGAGTATCCCTATCACTATTGGGTTTTACAGGCCATACAGTGTACAGTGAGTATCCCTATCACTATTGGGTCTTACAGGCCATACAGTGTACAGTGAGAATCCCTATCACTATTGGGTTTTACAGGCCATACAGTGTACAGTGAGTATCCCTATCACTATTAGGTTTTACAGGCCATACAGTGTACAGTGAGTAAATCTTCATGAAATGCTTTGTTGCTCAAGTCTTAACTTTTTCAATTGGATAATCCTGATGTTATCTTGGCTATACATGAATTTGAGTCAAAACCTACATGCAAAGTTCAGTTTCCATCCATATAACAGATTAATAAACAAATAAATGTGTATATCGTATTTGGACAAAAACAGTTTAATTTTTCTGATGGAGATTGTTAAGATGGAAATGCATATTTACATGTATAACCGCTTTGTGTATCACAATCTTTGCTTCTTTAAAAGCCCTTTTGCAGAATCACCTATTTTCAATACTTGTATACTTTCCTCCATTGTAAATTTGTTATACGTTATTTTGCCATTATTTTGCCATTATCGATATTTGATGCCTGAAAACAAATCAAAGTTTAATTTTATTTCTTGTAGGTGCAACTAAAGCAGCAGTAGATTCACTAACAAAGACCATGGTGATGGAGCTTGGACCTCACAAGGTAGGTCTAATAAATGCCAAATTAAACCAAATAGAAGTGTAAATGCATTTCATTTTGATTGACAATTTGTTCAGCTTATTACAGACCTATTGTTGCTAGTGTTTATAAACACTAGTAAACATCAATAAACTTGGTGTAATGATGCAATATCTTTAAAGTTCCTTTGTACTGATTCCAGATCCGAGTGAATTCTGTGAACCCAACAGTAGTTCTGACTGACATGGGTAAAGTTGGTTGGTCCGATCCCAAAAGAGCAGACCCAATGAAGGCACGTATCCCATTGGGCAGATTTGCAGGTAAAGTACAACTCATTCTATCCATCCCTACATACCATGTATGAGGTTAAAATAAAAGCTTTTCCAAAACTAGTATACAACTTGAAACCAACGGTTCTTTTCAGAACCACCCCAACTCATTATAGATAGTCATTACATGGTGTTACCGCAAACCTTTCCATATCGTATTTCCACCATGCAAAGTTTCAAATCCTGCTTAGTATAGAATAAAACTTGTTTTTTGCAAAGCTGTTTCAGTATGTGTATATGAGGCAGCAATACACCCGGTTGACAAAATATAGGTAAACCCAAAAAGGGTGCAGGAAGAGAAAGAAGAATAAAAGATAACAACTTAAAACAATTTTTATTTATGTTTATTAATTTTGAGCCCGATGTGGCAAGTGAGGTAGGCCAACAAAATGATAGAAGGAATAAATTGAGTAAATCCCAAATTCCAGGTTATTCAACCTTTCCTGTAAATTTCCTTTTTACATAAATTGAGGTTGTGCATTGCAACCTGTGGTATCTTGTTTCTGTGCATTGTGTTTCATTGTGTACAAACTCACTACTATTTCAAATTGCAGTATTTTTAATTTGTTCTCATAATGCAGAGGTTGATGAAGTTGTCAGTGCGATAGTGTTCATGTTGAGTGACCACAGTGCAATGGTCAATGGGACCGTTCTACCAATTGATGGAGGATTTCTTGCAGTTGGATTATAGCTAAACTCAACCCCTAGCCTTTATAACACCATGTGACTGACATCAAAAGGAAGTATGTTTATTATATAAACAAAAATATATTCCCTTTACAACCACACTGCCACCCTCTGCATGCAAAGGAAATCAAATATATACCACATCAACATTTATTTTGAAAAAGTGCACCCAATCACGTTAAGAAAAGGAATAAATACTAGGAAATTATGACCATGAGAGAAACAAATACATTTTTACTGTTTCCAAAGGTTTGAAAAATTATATATTATTGATACCTAGAATAGTAATAGTTTTTCTAATACCATTTTCAAGTAATGTGATTGGGTTTTGTTTTGACAAACAGATTCTCAATTATTTACCTTTATATACATATGTGTACTCACTGCATTGCAGTGCTGACAAATTTTAACGCAAGATAACCACACTGACATGGGTTTCAGCAGTGCACATAATTAAGTAAAAATGACAAGGATTGTATCAAATGTTTTTACCAAAAAAAGTAGTTAAAAAAAAACCTGTACAAGTTATTTTTAATCTAAGAGCCCAAGTTTGCCAAAATGTATGTTCGCCTACAAGTACTTCTTGTTAAATGCAACCTGAATACCGACTTCAGCAGTATTTGGTTTCAGGCTGGGATTGATCCTATGTGTGCCCTGATGTTGTTTATCTTTCAATATTAGGTCAGCCTATTTTTCATAAAATGTGATTCAATAGGGCCTAGCTATTCTCAATTCACAGTCGTTTTTATTTGTGTTTAATGCAAGATCTTGTTTAACAATCGAACTGTTACCATTAATACTTTACAAAAAACCAGGCCGATACCATGGCTATTCAATCCTTTATGGAGGCCTACAGAACTGTTTTTTAGAGCAGTATTTTTCCAACCTGTATGATTTCCATGGGAATGTGTCGATTCTTATTGATTAAAATTTAATGTATAATAAAGAAGAAACCAATCAAAGACAATGTTATCGTGTGAGTTCTTCTTTAAAATCACCTTGTCATGCATTTTAAACCTTTTCTGAAAACTCCCAGCACGAGGTACATATTTGACAAGGATCATTACAGTATCGGCGAATTAAGCCGATATTTGTTTGGCTTTCGTCTGGGCCTTGATCGTGGCTTAGACCAAGCTTTGACACGAAGCCAGAACGGAAGACCAAAAATGTGCTAAGTGGTGAAGCCAAGAGACGTTTTTCGTTGTTGCATTGCACACAAGTATTCCATGCAAACAAGAAAAGTGCAGATGACGTGGAATTCCGCGACCCGTTGGGGGCAGCAAAAATCAAGAAAACCATTTGAAATTCTGATACGAGTTGGAAAAGGCCTAGGGCCTATACCCTGACTTCGTCATCTACTATACATCTGTCTATTAGACCACGAAGGCCTTGAAGAAAGGCTAATCTGTTACTGTTGTGTTCCTTGATTCTTACCGTCGATCAGTCAAGGTTAGTATTTTCACGAAGATGCTTAGGAAAGGGCGCCAATGAGCACTAGTTTTTTTTACCGTGATTTTGTTTTGATTACAAGGCGCCAATGACAACTTGTATTTTTTACCGTGATTTTGTTTTTATTACAAGGCGCCAATGATGAGCACTAGTATTTTTTTAACGTGATTTTGTTTTTATTACAAGGCGCCAATGAGCAATAGTATTTTTTTTACCGTGATTTTGTTTTGATTACAAGGCGCCAATGAGCACTAGTTTTTTTTACCGTGATTTTGTTTTGATTACAAGGCGCCAATGACCACTTGTATTTTTTACCGTGATTTTGTTTTTATTACAAGGCGCCAATGATGAGCACTAGTATTTTTTAACCGTGATTTTGTTTTGATTACAAGGCGCCAATGAGCAATAGTTTTTTTTTTACCGTGATTTTGTTTGATTACAAGGCGCCAATGAGCACTAGTAATGTTTTACGTGATTTTGTTTTGATTACAAGGCGCCAATGAGCACTAGGTTTTTTTACCGTGATTTTGTTTTGATTACAAGGCGCCAATGAGCACTAGTTTGTTCTACCGTGATTTTGTATTGATTACAAGGCGCCAATGAGCACTAGGTTTTTTTGAACGTGATTTTGTTTTGATTACAAGGCGCCAATGAGCACTAGTATTTTTACTGTTAATATTTTTTCCTATTGATTTTTGATTGAAGTCAATATAATAGTTTCACGCAAGGGCTTCCTCGTACAATATTACAATCGTTCAAGCAGTTACATGTTGTTCCTTTTTCATATTCCAATAATGAAGCGCACACATGCAATTATCTGCTGATAAGGAATGAGTGTACATAAAGTACGATGTATCTACTTGTTCTCTGTTTTCCGCTTTTTGTTGTGCCTCCTTTCAAGCTTCTTGCGACGTCTGGTCTTTGCTTGAATAGATTTTAGTAACATTTCCTCCGAGGCACTTATGATAAGTAGGCCTGTATCATGAACAGTCATACTGGAGTTTGTAGCGGTAGTGTGGATAAGATTTACCGGGCCCTTTTTCGTCAGGTTGGCGATCGGAGGTAATTTCCATGGGTCCAGTAATCGCTGGTGTGGGATGACATTTCTACCGTCGGCAATCTGATCCTGGACCATACTTCCTGCAGCTTTAGGTTTCTTTGCTGCAGTTCGTGCTCCGTCCCCACGACTCTGCCTCCCCAGATCTGTTGATTGCGTAGTAGTGGTTCCTTTGGTAAACCGTTTGCCTCTCCTCTTCATTAGTTGTTTTATCTCGTAATCGTCATCTTCATCATCAGCATCTGGTGATGGTAGCATCTCATCACAATCGGAGCTTATCTTAGTCAGGACTCGTCGACATGTACTCCCCACCAACAGTGTATCCTCGTCATCTTCTTCGGTGAAATCACTGGAGTAATCAAACTCATCCCGAGTGTGACTCATTGGGGGTGGAGGAGATGGTATCGACGAGGAGAGCATGTGCCTCGCAACACTGCGTCTCTCTTCATGCCTTGTAACGATGTCATTGGCTCGTTGACTTTGGTTAGGACAGGTGGGTCGTTCAAGCTCATGCAAAACCCATTCTGGTACTCGAGCTTGGCCATGACGTGGTCGAGGCTTAGCTCGCCTGAAGCTGGGTGCAGGTGAGATGCATACATCTGAAAATTGTAATAATAAATACCTACTTATTCCTAAACAACTGTTATGAAAGGTAAAACTAACTTTACGTATAGGGAATAAAGAATGTGACTGGGTGCCTTACAAGTGTTCGTAAACACGGCACAAAACTTCAACCGAGTTAGAATTTACCATGGTTGAACTTTTTACGAACCTATAAAGATAGAAATTAATCAGGTCACACTCACAGGGACTTAGTTTTAGTACGTCTTTCATTGATTTTTGTCATTATTAGGCCTACCGTTATGACTTGACAAGTTAGGTCTCTTTTTATTAATGCTAACAATAAATCGAGCACCCCTGTACGATTTTCTAATAGTGAATAAACAATGCATTGGCACGTGGCCCATTGTACACAAATCATACATACCGCCTTCCCGCCAATTATCCAAATCTCCACTGAACTCATCCACGTACTCTTCACATGGGTTGAGTTGGTCACTGCTAGCTGGACGCTTGGCAGGCATCTTCTTGAATATGATGCCTCTTGAAGTGCGCGTGTTGATACACAAAAGAGCAGAAACAAAAACTCGATTCACTCACAGCCTGTAACTTGGAAGGCAAGTTTCCGTAGCTGCAAACATTCGACTGATTTAAAAGAGAAAATCCGACTAAAGGGAAAATATTACAACCTGGGACGTGATAAAACCTGTAAGTCGATCAGAGATGTGCAGTTTACCAGTCAGATAAACAGAAAAAATAACACCAGTGATTTTTACATTTTCAGAGAGCTAGCTAGGTTGCCACACTGTGTTGCTATTAGCGATGTGAACAATACTCTTTATTTATTGCGTTACAATGTTCTAACGCGCCGCGTGAAAGTCGTAGGGCCTGCGCACGTCGTACGCACGCACCATGTACACAGCCTCCTCGCTATACCCCCGCCGGTGGGTGGGATGTCTGTTTACCACTTAGTCGGCTACAATTCGCTTCACAACATCTACTTAGCAAAGTCCACCACCGCCACTCTCGCCTCCTGTCGCCAGTAACGTTCAGACGCATACAGTATCCATTTATTCACAAACATCTAATCCATACCCTTTCCAGGGTTTATGCCCGCTGTGGTTTTAACCCGATTCGTTCTTGATCATGGAACTACCGACCACAATACCGTATTTTTAGATAGCCCTACTACTAACCCTACATAGGACTCTTCCTCTGTACGAAAGTGTAAGGCCGCCAGGGTTAGCCCTACTACTTGAATATGTTGGGGTAAAAGTTACAAATGTTTAAGAAAAATCAAATGGTTTATGAGCGAAATTTTTCGCTCCCTCGTTCTCATAATTCGCATAAGTTGTAAACTACTGCACTCTTTACATTCACAAAAGGATTGAAGACAACCTGAAATCTACTTGCAATCATACAAACGTTATAACTTTAGGGAAACTTATAAAACTAAAAAGGAAATACACAGGATTCGTAAGGATAAAAAACATCATTACATGTATTTAATTGTAGTCTGAAAGCAGTTACTAGATGTGACATACAGGAACAGTTGATTTTCTGTGCAATATTTGAACACTGTCCACAACTACTTTGTCAGATCTGTAAATTATGTATACTACCTTTATCAAAAAGATATCGGCATTGCTGAAAAGTTCTTTCAATTGCTGCAACAAATTACAACAGTAACTTCTAAGATTCATAGTTAGATATTTACATAACCATTTGAACTTTGTATGGTTACAAATTCCACCAGCAACAATTTATTTTCAACAATATGAAGCAAGTTTGTATTAGTCCAAGAGGTGTTTGAACATTTTAAAATATGGGTCAGGTAGAATTCTATACTGCTTTTCCATTGCCATATTTTATCTAATGGGGCATAGACAGGTGAAAAATCCCCCCACTCTAAAAACAAAACAAAAACCCTGGTGCCCCCCCCCCAAAAAAAAAAAAATGAAAAAAAGTAAACAAACAAAAACAAACACCTCCCAAACACGCACACCCTGCTCTGTGTTGTGTGTAAGTCCACATAGTGTACCAAGTCCCTGTATTATAATGTACCTCATTTGAAGTGTTAAAGAGTGTGGGGTACTTCCATTGTTGTTCTATTATTCTCTTTTTAAAAGAAAATCTCTGTGGGTACCAAAATAAAAAATGTTCTATCATTAAAAGTACCCTGGACGTTTGCATGTGTAAGGCCACACACACCCAGACTATTTAGGTCCTTACTTCATGTAGCGTTAAAACATAACAAAATAAACACAACAAGCTTTTAATGGTGCAAACAGGTTTGATTGAACATCATGAAGCAGAGGTTCAGAATGTCAAATTGAACATACTTTAGTATGCCTCATGCAAAACGTTCGTCACATTGTCTGTAAATTGTTGAGCTCCATGGGGTAGATAAGGTGGCCTGATATGATATCAGACCCTAAGGCAAGAAATGGATTTGCTGTTCCTGTTTCTGAAGATCTTTGACTTGACTCATGTAAGATGGTGTCTTGGTAGGCAAGTTGAAGTGTACCAAAAAGGCCAATGTACTGGACCTAGAAACAGTTAAAACAAACATTTATAATTAGAATACATCTTGCTGACTGTGTGAAGTTATCCCTCTTTCTAATGGCTTGGAGAAACACGACTAATACTAAAAACATTATCGACCCTCGCACATACAACACAACAAACAAGCCTAAATCTTAACTACTTCTGTTAATTTACAAAAAAATATGTGATAGAATTTCCATGTATGGCTCAAAATATCATCAGAACAATAAATAGAACCACAGTACAACCTTTTAAGATAAGGTTAATGCAATATGAAATGACAACTAGCGCATTGAGAGTACCTAAAGGGGATCAGAAATAAACATGAATACTGACTGAAAATATTGAGATGATGCCAGTAGACAATGATTAGGAAAATGACAATCATTTATACAAAGGGATTTACAAAATAAAATATATGAATCTCCACACTTTTCTGAACAACGGTTAAAACCTAGGGTTTCCTTCTTCAACTAGATTATGTAACTGAACTTCACAATAGCATCGAAGATATAATGTACAACAGGGCCTGAAACCTTTAAAAGCCCAAAATGTTCAACAAACATATCTAACCTTCATGACAAATGCCTGTGGTGTCTCATCTCCTTGACGTTTAATATGGTCAAACTTCACCCCACTGTACAATGCCTCTATACCTGTGAGACTCATACAGAAAGAGTATGCTGGAAATCTCCTTAGTACTTCAACAGTCTTGATTAGAACTCCTTTCAATACAATAACAGCCAGACGAAGCTATTATAAATCACAAAAGAAAGGTAAAAATAAGTTGAAAATAATGACAGGTTCAACAATTGGTCTATTTTTTCTTACTTGGCGTTCAAAGGTCTAGTCCTTAAAATGAGTCTCAACTTGTCTTCATTGATATTATTTTTGGAAGGAATAAAATGGAAATTTAGTGTTGAATCTCCACTTTCCAATATAACCCACAAACAAAATTAATTTAACCTCAGTTTGCAAATTTAAAGACAATGGACACTATTGGTAATTGTCAAGGACAAGTCTTCTCACTTGGTGTATCTCAACATATGCACAAAATAACAAACCTGTGAAAATTTGAGCTCAATTGATCATCGTAGTTGCAAGATAATAATGAAAGAACAAACACCCTTGTCACACGAAGTTGTGTGCTTTCAGATGCTTGATTTCGAGACCTCAAGTTCTAAACTTGAGGTCTCAAAATCAAATTCGTGGAAAATTACTTCTTTCTAGTAAACTACGTCACTTCAGAGGTAGCCATTTCTCACAATGTTTTAAACTATCAACCTCTCCCCATTACTCGTTACCAAGTAAGGTTTTATGCTGATAATTATTTTTTATTATTTACCAATAGTGTCCACTGCCTTTAACGAATTAAATTTGTTATGTAACAAACTCAAGGTGTTTTGGGTTCCATTGATATCAGTAATAGCTGGAAAAATAGTTGCTAGCTGTTCACATGTTTAAAGTAATGTGACAATTTATCACATAATAAACCCTTTATTTGTACACTTGCAAGCAATGAATATTTCCTGCAGTAGACTGCAATGAGGCTCTAGAAAGTGCATTAATTGTACAAAGGAAATTGTGTCATAATCATGACTTGGTAGTCTCATTTATTTCTCATGATAATTAATTAGCAAATTAGTTCATATTTCTGACGTATAACTCATAATTTTTGACTGCATGGAAAGTCTGCACTAAACTATGAGATACAAGTCAGAAATAGTAATTAGTTAAAAATAAATTAACTCTTCATGTACATGTACAACTAAAAACAATATTACTATAATATAAATTGTGTTGCTTTTCTTTTTCAATTAATTCACAAAAAGGGACCATCAAAACATGAGAGCAATTAAAGAAATTTTCCCTCACCCCTGTGAAGACAGCATAAAACAGGGTCGTTGTAGGAAACAAAAACAGCAGTATAGTGAAGAGCAGTGTGCCAATGAAGAGCTGGTCCACATCATAGTTACATGTATCAACACGCTTGCGTAGTACATTCCATTTCTTTCCACGGAAGAGTCTAGACAACGCTAATAAACCTGTCAACTGGAATCTATATAACCTAAAGATCAACATAGACATATATAAACCATAGTCAATTAAAATTTGTGTGTGTAAATGACTACTGTCTCTTAGAGTCTTCCATGATCACACAAATGGCACGTATTTGTTGCTACTTGGAACTCATTATGAAACCTGGATACATGCGACCTGGATACTTTTACTCAAGTCAATTATTCTCTGACTTGTCTGAGTTGTCTGCTTAGAAGATAACAATGATTGATTCTGAACACGACATCATACTGTAGCGGCGGTGCCGATCGACCGGTAGGGGGCGTCAGCACGACTCCCCTTCGGAGCAACGCTTGTGGCCCAGACAAGATCATGTCTGCTCGCTGGAGAGGGCGCTCTCTGGCTTAGGTTTCTGCTTCGTGTAATTTTATGATTTGTTGTGTGAATAAACCTCCAAAGAAACGGACAGAAAAGGCAGTTAATTGTTCCTTCAATTGTGTCATTAAACTGTGTACAACGCAACCCACGGTCAACGCTACAATACAAACCTATTGTAATATACCACTACATAATGCACACATAGACCATTTCAATTACCCTGTTGTTTATATGAGTGATTAATTAATATTGTTTTACCACTGGTAATAGATTATGAACTTTTCTATGTGCCCTGTTAACAGAGAAACATTAGTAACTGTGTAGTAATAATGTTGAAAGATGACAACATATTATTGCCTCCAAAGAAGAGGAATCTACCATGGAATAACAAACTATTATTACACGCTTTGTGTGATGTGAACCTTTGTTCTTGTACTCGCTCTGGGGGGGGGGGGGGCAGGTGACAATTGTCTCATTGGGTGTACAAAACTCCATGGATCCCATCACATCATGCAATAATTGCATAACAATGGTCATTAACTGTTGTATTCAAAACTTGAAAGTAAATGATGAAGTATGTTATCGAACCTTGCTGCATAGACATAGAAACAGTATATGTGGAATGTGAGCATGGAGGCCATATCTGATGCTACAGCTAGGCTGACTGATACACCTAGACACCCAGTGAGAGACATACACCAAATCACACTGCTCAGTATAGGCTCCATGATAGACAAATAACCTGAAATATAAGCAAACATAAATAACATTTAATATGATGTTAAATTGCTTTTAGATCAATTTATATTTGACCTGAAAAACAATGCATATATATAGGAGGAAACTTCGTCTCGCCATATTGCACGAAGTTTCCATAGGAGGAAACTATTATACACATATTGACTGGCAATGAGATAACTAGTGTACGTCTATTGCCCCGAGGGACTTTGAGTGTCCAGAAGAGCTACCTATTTCCCGATGCCGTAGGCCGAGGGAAATAGGCCCCTCTTCTGCTCACTCACAGGCCCGAGGGGGAATAGACGTACACTACATGTAGTTTCCGAATTATGCCAGTCAATATGTGTTTTATGACACAGCTTGGTCTTAAATGTGAAATAAGAACAGAAATCTGGAAAAGAAAGGAAGTTTTGTACTTGCTGTTCGCGGTTCAAGTCAAGAGAGGGCGCTGTAACCGGTCACTATCTTCAAAGACGAGTGCCCGCTCAGGAACTAGTTCCTGCCAACACGCGCGCGCGATCACTAGACTATACTAGTTCATCCCACATGACCCTGTTTCAGCCAACCAGAATACAGAACAAGCAAGAGGTGTGTTATAAATATAAATAGTAAACTTGCGGGTACGACCACGTGAAAATCTCTTTTGTGTGAGTGTTGGCTCTGGGAAGAACCGGGTTGGTGTCCACCTTTTGAGCAGTATACTCTGCTCATCTTCAGGAGAGCGCTGGACTACTCGTGGTGGTTGAGTAGTGCTGAAGGGATGCAGATATATGTGGTCCCAGTGCTTATTGTATAGTTGAATTAATCAGTTCAGTATCAGTTTATTTCCACAGTATCAAAATCACAATCAAAATCAAACAAAAGCGTGGTAAGTTGGTTATAATAATCAGGCAAACTAAAAAAAAAACCAGTTATACAAGCCCTGGATTAGTGGATATGTACCGATGTATTTTTGGGAAGCCAAAAACAAAGTTTTACAACTTGAGAAGTTTGGGTTTCCTTGATGTGATTCAAATCCATTGAAAGTCAACCATGTGACCAATGAACTTTGTGACCACAGTAGTCATTGAGTTCGCTTTATTATACACTGGTGTAGGGTAAGCTATTCTTATAATCTCTTTATTGGTTTTGATAACTCTCCATTTCTAATGATGAGGATTGGTTTATAACAATGTTTGATAACTCTCCATTTCTAATGATGAGGATTGATTTATAACAATGTTTTGATAACTCTCCATTTCTAATGATAATAAACTGCACGGGAAAAAATAAACGAAACAGAGTACAGGGTACCAAGGACAGGGTAATTGGTATTGTGACGTCACTCTTTGCTTAGCAATTAAAGGAACACGTTGCCTTGGATCGGACGAGTTGGTCTATAAAAAGGGTTTGTAACCGGTTTTTTATACAATGCATATGGAAAGATGTTTTAAAAGTAGAATACATGTACAATGATCCACACAAGTTTGCCTCGAAATTGCGTGGTTTTCCTTTTACTGTGCGAACTAACACAGTCGGCCATTTATGGGAGTCAAAAACTTGACCCCCATAAATGGCCGACCGTGTTAGTCGACGAGGTAAAAGGAAAACCGTGCAATTTCGAGGCATGTTTGTGTGGATCACTGTATTCTACTTTTACAATATCTTTCTACCCATATGCATTTTATAAAAAACGGTTACAAACGCTTTTCAAAGACCAACTCGACCGATCCTAGGCAACGTGTTCCTTTAAGATTGATACAAAGTTAAGATCAATCTTAGTGCTTTGTGAAATTGAAAAAGCGCGGGCGCGGGTCCCGCTAGTAATAATAATTTTGGAGGCTAATTATCCTTACTCGCAGCTAAGAGCTGAATTGCAAAGGACGCGGCTACAACATGTTTGAGAAGCAGGCATGCAAGGGCACTTTTGGCTGCCAGCCACATCAACCCATTATGACTAAGGAGCACAGCCAGAGATCGAAAATGTTTGATTTGTCTTCATCCCTAATGCAAGAATGATAATCTCTAAAGACACTGGACACTATTGGTAATTGTCAAAGACTACTCTTCTCACTTGGTGTATCTCACCATATGCACCAAATAACAAACCTGTGAAATTTTGAACTCAATTGGTTGTAGAAGTTGCAAGATAATAATGGAAGAAAAAAACACCCTTGTCACACAAAGTTGTGTGCTTTCAGATGCTTGATTTCGGGACCTGAAAAACTAATTCTGAGGTCTCGAAATCAAATTTGTTGAAAATTTCTTCTTTCTCGAAAAACTTTCTTACTTCAGAGGGAGCCGTTTCTCACAATGTTTTATACTATCAACAGCTCTCCATTGCTTGTTGTCAAGTAAGTGTTTATGCAAACAATTGTTTAATTACCAATAGTGTCCACTGCTTTTAAAACCATAGAACTTCCTATAATAAGATGACTCACCTATCCATAGATATACATGATACAGAAAAAACTGGCCAAGAAATTGTGCAAGGGCGCTGTTGAGCTTAAGACCAGCAGGAGCTCCCATTAACCACTGAAGTAGCTTCTGCAGTGACTCAGCAGTATTCTATTCATTAACAAGGGAACAAAAACCCCAGACTTTTTTTTGGTACAAATAGTATTAACATCAATGTAAGTTAATAGCCAATTCCAAATTTAATAGATGTTAATTTAATTTGCATCGGGGATAAAGAACATTAATTTTGGTTTTTACCCATACACCGATATGTGTAAGCACTGTATACTCGGTACTTTCCCGAGCCCAGTGAAAAAATATCACAGGCATATTACTCGGGTGGGATTCGAACTCACGACCCTTGCAATTCTAGAGCAGTGTCTTACCAACTAGACTACCAAGATAAGGGGATAAAGATTGCTCACTGATGCAAATTTAACATCTATTATATCAGTGCGGTACCCGCTGCCAAAACAAAGGATAAGAACTGCCTCTAGCTCCCGGGCAATCTCGGTATTATACACACATAATAGAGATATGTTTCACAATAAAACTTTGAACATGAACTTACATTGGCTGATGATATGATCCATTCAGTCCAGAGAACAGGTCTGTTATTGTGAAGAATCCACCACATCAGAATCATTCCCAGAAGAGTGTCAATCACTAGGAATGACAACAAATTACCACTTCTGAATTTGAAATGGAGAGTTATCAAAACATTGTTATAAACCGATCCTTATCATTAGAAATGGAGAGTTATCAAAACATGGTTATAAGTCAATCATTATCATTAGAAATGGAGAGTTATCAAAACATTGTTAAAAACCAACCCTTATCATTAGAAATGGAGAGTTATCAAAACATTGTTATAAACCAATCCTTTTCATTAGATATGGAGATTTATCAAAACATGGTTATAAATCAATCCTTATCATTAGAAATTGAGAGTTATCAAAACATTGTTATAAACCAATCCTTATCATTAGATATGGAGATTTATCAAAACATGGTTATAAATCAATCCTTATCATTAGAAATGGAGTTATCAAAACATTGTTATAAACCAATCCTTATCATTAGAAATGGAGAGTTATCAAAACATGGTTATAAACCAATCCTCATCATTAGAAATGGAGAGTTATCAAAACATTGTTATAAACCAACCCTTATCATTAGAAATGGAGAGTTATCAAAACATGGTTATAAACCAATCCTCATCATTAGAAATGGAGAGTTTTTAAAACATTGTTATAAACCAATCCTTATCATTAGATATGGAGATTTAATCCTTATCATTAGAAATGGAGAGTTATCAAAACATTGTTATAAATCAATCCTTATAACATCGTGTGTATCAGTTGTCAGGTAGATTGTTCTTTTGAGATCTTGTCTTGCTTTATAGTCTACCATCGAAGTGGGGTTACGGCAAGGTAGATTTTTTGAATTCGGGAGAATTTTCAGTTCTGAAATGAACTGTACTGCTTTTTCCCTACAACTGGGCGAACAGTAGAAAATCGGCAGGGACTACTACTTTAGCTTTAGTGGATTGAGGGGACCTCTCATTATTAGCTTCACTACCACAGAGTGAGTTCTAATTAGTCCCCACATTTCGAGTAGCTTGCTCTAGTCATTACCAACATTTTTGTATGACCATGACCCTGCCGCTTTAATTGGGTGTTTAATAACTCGTTGCCACTCTTGTTTTCCCTTAGTGTGAACAACTGTGCTTGATTCAGAGCTGATCACAATCAGGTTTACTTCCCAGTGTATTCTTCCCTACCTTATGCCCCAAGACCAAATAGTTAGAACTGTGCTTAGCAAAGGAGCCTTACAAGTAGGTTTCCATGGTGCTTTGCATGGTGGTGGATCAGGGAGTAAGCCATACTTTCACCATAAAACTTTGTTCATGTCAGATTTTGATTCCTAGCTTTAGCCCATAATACCTCAGGCTTCAATACAAAATATGCAATTTGCATATTAAATTTACACTGAGTGCAAATGTAAAATGTAAAACCTGAAATTACTGAACTAAACTATTACCTAAGGCATTAAAGAAATTACAACTTACTAAACAGTCAGTGCATGAAATGTTTAGGGAATCTAAATTACTTACCTCAGTTTGTTTTGCATGTAAGATTTCATGGTCGAGTCTTGTTGGTCATCACTTGCCTCATGACTGTGTGTACTAACTAAACACTGTATATCAATACATTTATCCCGTATCTGACATCCTGTTTGAGTGATTTTCAGAAGCAACTGGCAAATTTTCTTCTCTGACCATCTATATTATTTGAAAAGACACATGAAAAAAAAAACAAGACTAGCAAATTAGAAGACTTGGTGAAATGTTAAAAAAAACGCAGTAAATCTTTCTTTGTATGAAAAATTAATACAGGAAGTTCTTTGTGGTTGTAAAGACTTACATTTTTATAACAAGAACTAATTTGATAAAACTGTGGTTAGAAAGATGATGACGTAATAGCTTATATCTTACCCAGATATTGAGATTTATAACTATGTTCTAAGATTTGAACTTGCAGCAGTTTTAAAGGAAAAAGGTTACTTCAACTTCAAATAAAACTTGACACAAGCAAGCGCTGTTGAAGATAATTACAGCATTCTTTAATTAGATATGAGTTTGTTAGTTATGAACAGTTAATGTTATGATATAATAGGAGACTATTGAGATGCTGGCGGCAGCAGACATGACGGCCTTTTTTTGCAGCTCTGAGCTTGCACACGCAGGCTCAGTACTGTGCATGTAGGTGTGAGCATGCACAATACTGTGAAAAAGGATCGTCTAAAAGTCTCCCATTGAAGAGGTCATCATCTTAAACAAAGTGCAGTGTCATCTGCACACAAAGATCCTAAAACATGGTAAGTTTAAAGTCTGAAATTTTCTTG
Organism: Asterias rubens; assembly: GCF_902459465.1. Classification (NCBI taxonomy): domain Eukaryota; kingdom Metazoa; phylum Echinodermata; class Asteroidea; order Forcipulatida; family Asteriidae; genus Asterias; species Asterias rubens. The sequence continues at coordinate 4,742,985 of NC_047068.1, read as the reverse complement.
GTTATAAGGCGTTATACACCTTTGGTTTTTGGAACCGTTCAATTGTTTGTGAATCCTATAATAGTTGTAAACAATAAATTTAAACTGGGTAAAATTCATGAGTCAGATATGGCCAAAACATTGAATATGTCCACGCAAGAAGTATAATGCCTTTTCCTTTAGGGATTATTCTTCCTGCGTAAACAATCAAAGAAGCATAAGGTAACGCTTCTTGTATTAAAATTTTGAGGGATAAAAAGTGGTACCTTTTTTCATAACTATAGTAATTTGAAGTGAAATTTAACTTGCAAGTTTTTATTGCCATTCATTTTCAGAGTCATTACCAAGCGTAGACATACCCTTTTATAAGGTAACATGTATGGATACAGACCCTTTAATAAGGTTTTCTTAGTAGTTTCATAGCGCAGCGTAGCGAAACAGCACTTGTTTTCGTTAAAGTTTGTTTATTGTTTTTTTATTTGTCTGTTTCAGTACAAAAAAAACATTGAAATAAAAGTATGATTTGTTCTTGGCGACCTTTTGCATAGTTCCTGTAGAGCAATAGCAATGAAACTTTCAGTGATGAAAGACAATGGTGAAATGATCATCACACAACAAGGACGTCACTATGACGTCATCACCTGTCACGTTACGTCATCTTAAAGTTTAAAATTTTTAATATCTATATCAAATTAGCCACAAGAGACTGTAGGTTTCTGTTTGTGGGATTGTTAGTGGCAGGTTGAAAACCCTTCAAAATTTACACACTATGTTGATTGTCAGGCAGGTATCATTTGTGGGAAGTTTCAGATCAATGACGTCATTGGGGGTCATGTGACGTGGCATTAAAGGTGCACTTTTTGAACTTGTATAACTCCCGAAGTAATGATGGAATCATGTTGAAACGTGGTAGGTTGTAAGATATTGTCAAGTACTTGTTTTATGTATATTGTGAAATAACCTTATGATAACGTCATCACACGATTTTTAATGATTTTTTTCATTTTTGCACCTTTAAGTCATAAAATGGTAACTAAAACATGGTATAATCTGAATTATTTCGTTTAAATAGGCTGGATTACCTCTTTGAATACAAACAAATTTCAAACTTAATTGAGAAATTTTGAAATGTTATTTACGAAACAGCTATGCATTTGTGAAAAAATGCATTTATGTCATGTTTAGTTTTGAACCAGGGACAACGAATACAATTCGTAATTACCCTTATAACATTGATGTGTTGGAAGCACTGTGTACTTTTGTTCTTTGAAAAAAAATCCACAGACAAATCATGTGGTGGTGATTCGAACCCACAACCTTGTATTACTAGAGCAGATGCTTAACCGCAAGTCCACCAAGCTAGCCGGATGGCTAGCAGCATCGGCAAATAAAATATATATTTGTTTACCTTTTACATATTATACTTCTGAAGGGCAGCAATGAAACTTGAAGAATGGTCAGGAAACCCTTCCAAAGAACTGAAGAAAACCATCTGAAAGCAGACAGGGTATCAGACCTCTTCAACTTCTCATCTATGGAAATTTCCAAGTCTGTCCTGTCCTTTAAAGCACATAACTGCCTCACACCTTGAGAACAATAATACAAACCATCTGTTAGGAGTTGTAGCAAAAGGGGCAATGTGATTTGAGGTCAATTTTAAATAGCAACAAGATTATTCACTTCAGATTCATGTTGAGTTTGTAATGTAAGACAGTCTTGCTCTTTGTGCCATGATTAACAGCTTTATTCCTTACTGCTGTTGCAAGCTGTGAATTATAATAGGTGCTTTTTCATTATGGGGTTAATTTAATAATGAGTTCCAATGAGGTCCTCGTAAATTTGGAACTAACAGTAATTTGTAATTCTATTTTGAAGCTTGAGAAGTAACTCTGCATATTACTGTGTTGCTATATGTAGAACATGTAGGTGTGCATTAAGATGGTGTTCAGTCTGCAAGCTTTGTTTTGGGCTCTGACCCTTGTTACAAATGTTCCGGTCTACAGGCCTCACAAAAGTCTCCAGAATACGTCACATGACATAGTATCATTTACTGATCTGTCTGGTCATTCAAATGTGACATTTCCAGCTGTGGAAAGTGTCATTTGGAGTGGTTGTTACTCTGAAAATTCTCATCATCTTCTGTGTAACTTACAAGCCAGCTGCTACATGCAGAACACGCCTGATCGACCTCTTTGTCATGAACCTGCCAACCTTTATTATCACCTAGCATCACTGTACAACAAGCTGCATCCAACATGGCTAACAATAAACAACAATATAGAAAGGTTTGCGGTAACACCATGTAATGACTACCTCTAATGAATTGGGGTGGTTCTGAAAAGAACCGTTGGTTTCAACTCGATGTTTCGATCAGTATGCTCTGATCGTCTTCTTTTTTCTCTCTCCAGAAGACGATCAGAGCATACTGATCGAAACGTCGAGTTGAAACCAACGGTTCTTTTCAGAACCACCCCAAGTCATTAGAGATAGTCATTACATGGTGTTACCGCAAACCTTTTTCAAATCCTACTTAATAAACAACAATGCCAGACTCATCAGACTCCCAAAGCACAGCAAGTTTGGTAGAGCTCCTGTTACTTACAGGTACTATGCCAACTCTACTGCTATACATTCAACCTTCCACTGGCTGTATCTGGAGATATAGAACTAATCCCAGGACCAATCAAGGATCCATGTGGCAAGTGCAGTAGACCAGTAAAATGTAACCAAAGATCACTACTCTGTGAAGATTGTAATGTGTACTGGCATCAGAAATGCATTCCAGAATTGACAATAGCTCAGTACAGTTGATATCTAGTACTACTGACTGGTTTTGTCCTGTCTGCACTTCTCAGGCTACCTTAGCTTTCTTATCATGCAGTTCATTCACACTTCATTCCAGGATGTTTTTGTTGACTCATCTCCCAAAATTCAAGCACCACCTGATCTGACCAACGACCTGACCTTAAACTCAAGTCGCTTACTTTTTTAATATTAACTGGCAATCCGAATCCACTTCCTTAGTAAGTCTTCAAGAAGTAACAGACTCCATGGGTCTCTGACAGTTGGTTCAGGATGTACTTCGCCCTTCGAAAAAGTCCTCCCTGTTTGGAACAACACTCGACCTTATCTTTACCAATCGTCTAGAGAAATTCACTGTTATCAAGTCCTTTGCTAACCCAGTCAGTAGCGATCATCACGCAGTATGTTTCACTTTTCGTGCAGCTCGAGCTTTACCACAGCCAAATGTTGTTCGCTCTTTCCTCAGTACAAGAAAGCTGACTACATGTATGAACATCTTCAGCAACTTTTACATCTTGCACCATGGTCTGCTTTCTTAGATGATGACCCCAACGCCTCGTGGGAAGGATTTAATGACATCCTAGATGCAGCCGTACGAGATTGCATCCCACGATCGAAACGTCAGCACAAATCATCCCCTTGGATAACAGCAGAACTGAAAAAACTCATCTCATTAAAACACACCCTGTTTACAATTAGCAAAAAGAGTAAACTCTCCATCTGCCTGGCTGAACTACAAACAAGTAAGGAACAAAGTGAAGAACTTGACAAAATCTTCATATTGGAATTATCGCCCAAGCCTTCAATGACTTTTTCACCTCTGTCCATTGTCCAGCTGCAACATGCACAGAGACCCTACAGTTACCTTTGAATGGTTGACTAAGGCCCTATCTTCATTGTCATCTCACAATTGGCACCTGGTCCAGACACAATCTCATCATCAATTCTTTGAGCTGCAAAGACCCCACTTGTACCACCATTACTGCGAGCGATGAATTCATCACTTGTTAAAGGCTCCGTGGAAACTCTCACAAATCACCCCAGTATTCAAGGCCGGCAGTCGCAACTGCATTACTAACTATATCGACCTGTTGCATTCACATCAGTAGTTTGCAAGGTATTGGAAAGAGCAAAAAATTTGCGGAAAACATTAATAACCATGTGAACTCTTTATGTATGGTTAATATAAGAAGCAGCATGGTTTCACAGCTAAGAAATCATGTGTTACCCAACTCATCAATGCAACTCATGACTGGGCAAGTATTCTCGACAAGCCACATCCACCTTGTTATGATCCACATTCCTAAAGGCCAGAGACTTCGAAAAATAACCCCGCCCTAAAAAAATAAGGGTAACAAAGGTAGTCAAACAGACCAGCATAATATGAAACAGCAAGTATGTTCAATTAAGTTTAATATAAACCATTACGTAAACAAAAATAAGGCAATACAAAAAGGCAGTTAACCAGTTGTGACATGAATTGAATATAAAATGTAAACGGGGGGCGAGCAGCCCAGGCAAAATAGGGTTGAAGACCCAACAGCCTCTGATATACCTCGACTCTCTCGGAGAGAGCTGAAGACCAGTGTTCGCCTATTCTGATGAAAATGTCCCCGTAGATTGTTGTCCTTCCAAGGTACGCGATGTGATGAAACCCGGTGTGGAAAAATGGTCGGCCCCCTCGGTGCTCTCTGCTTTCGTACCGTCGTTGCTTCACGCAACCGGTACAACAAAGTCCGACGACCGCAGCTCGGAGGAAAAGAAAACTCACACAGTACCCAAGTCACGAGTCTGTGTGTCGTAAAGTTCGACGCTCTCGGGAAGTCACAGCTCCGCCTCGTCGACGTGCAAAGTCCCCGTCATTGAAGAGCCACCGCAGCCTACTGCATGGTTTCGGCAGCGACGAACTTTACTGGAGGCTTCACGTATTGATCCGTGCAGGAACGGCGAAACTATGTCGAACATCACAGTTCGGCAATTAAAAATGCCGCTCCAACGTGGGCATACTCAGAGGGAATTCTCTGCCCACTCAACTCTGCTACTCTGCAGACCTCCGCCCCGAAACTGAAGAAAAAAAAATGTGAGGGACGAGGATGGCCGCAATCCTTCCATATGTAGTGAATCCTGAATTCTCAGCATTCTCCAAACTCTGCGAATTCCAATATTCTGTTCATGTCTGCAAAACAGGTGTTTGTGTGGCGTACCAAGAAAAGTTCCAACCGATTAACGAGTTTAACACACGCGTGACTGCTCACCCCAAACTTAAAGTATGTGTGCTCGCCCCACTAAGGAAATCTATAACATTCTACACGTATAGTATTAAATACTTAAATAAAGAAACATTACTTTATTGCTACTGTAATCCTAACGCTCATTTACAAAACCGGATATTTACTCTGGACCATTTACTCTGGACCATGACAACCTCGACTTGACATCATCTTCCTACACTTCAGCAAGGCTTTTGACCTCATCCCTCACCACACTCTTCTTAATAAGCTGGCTCGTAACTTTAACATTAGTGGCCCCACGTGGAACTGGCTGAAGTCCTTTCTCACAGATCGACAACAGCGAGTTACCAACCGTGGAAGCGTCTCTTCTTGGGCATTAGTCGCATCTGGAGTTCCTCAGGGAAGTGTCCTCGGTCCTCTTCTCTTCAACCTTTTCATAAGTGACATCTCAAAAAACATATCTGAATTTCTGAAACCTCTCTTTTTTTTGCTGATGACACCCTCATTTACCGGCCAATCAAAACTCCAGCTGATGAACAATCCCTACAGTATGACCTTTCTATGCTCAGTCAATGGAGCATAGCAAATGGTATGAGGATCAACAAAGAGAAATCAAAAGTGATGCATATACAGTGTATGTCTCGCTGCAAAACTCCCAACGACGAGCATCTTCCTCATTACACACTCCAAGGTAGTGCCCTTGGTGTTGTGTCATCATATAAATACCTTGGGATAACTGTTAACAACAAGTTGAACTGGAACGATCATGTCAATACTATTGTATCGAAAGCAAACCAAACTTTTGGTTTCATTTGGCAGATTCATTGGGGGGGGGGGGGGGCATCTTCACATCTTACAACGTGCCGCAGACATTGCCACATCTTCAACCAGAGTGTAGACTATCTGTGTTTGAGCCTGCCACTGTTGGTGAGATTCAAAGGGTTATTATGAAATCTCCTTCAAAATCCTGTGAGCTGGATCCAGTATCAACATCCATGATAAAGCAAAACATTGATATATTTGTACCCTACATCACTAAGCTTGTAAACGAATCTCTCAGTTCCGGTTGTTTCCCCGATAGCCTCAAAGTTTCCTACATCAGGCCGCTCATCAAGAAACCAAACCTGGACAAGGAGATATTCAAAAACTACAGACCGGTTGCAAACTTAAAATATCTTGGAAAAGTCATCGAACGAGTAGTGTCATCACGTATTTCTGATCACACTCATACTTTCAACCTGTCCGACGTGTTCCAGTCAGCATACAAGCCTTACCATGGGACCGAGGCTGCACTAGTCCGTGTGAGCAACGATATTCTCTCTTCTATGGACAATAGTAACCTTACAGCGCTAGTCCTGCTAGACTTGAGTGCTGCTTTTGACACTGTTGATCATAACATCCTTCTCTCTCGGCTCCAGAATCACCTTGGCATAGAGGACACAGCCCTAGCATGGTGCAAATCGTATCTCCACAACAGAACTCAGCATGTATGTATTGGCACTGCGATATCCGACCCTGTTGTTTTGGTCGGTACTCAGTGGTTTACGCTGTACACTTTACCAATTCGTGACATCATCCTCAAATTTAATCTGAATTACCATGTGTACGCAGACGACACTCAGCTATACATCACGTTTAAATCTTCTCAAGAAAATGCCAATGCATCTATTGCAAGACTTGAGAAATGCATCAAAGAGATTCGACAATGGACACAACAAATCTTCCTGAAGTTAAATGATGATAAGACAGAGTTCCTTTTATTTGGGTCACGTCAACAGTTAACTAAGGTTTCAGTGCCATACATCTCCATCGGTGATGATCGGATAGCTCCCTCGCTGAAAGCTCGGAACTTAGGGGTTATTTTTGATTCATCGATGACACTTCAGCCACACATCAACAACATTGTTCGTTTATCATCATATCACATCAGGAATATAGGTAAGATTCGCAAGTACTTGGACAAAAGTGCCACTGAAAAGGTCATTCACGCATTTGTTACTTCTCGTCTTGACAACGGCAATGCTCTTTTCTACAGTCTTCCTAACAACCAGATTTCCCGACTTCAACGGCTCCAAAATACTGCTGCCCGCATTGTGACACTGTCTAGAAAATCCTGTTCTATCACCCCCATTCTGAAACAATTACACTGGCTCCCTATCTCTCAACGAATCATCTTCAAGCTGATGCTCATTGTCCACAAAGCTCTAAATGGCAAGGCTCCCCACTATATTTCTGAAATGCTTCAAGTTTACACTCCATCAAGGAATCTTCAATCAAGTTCCATGCTTCTCCTCATTGAACCCAAGTCTCGACACTCATGGGGTGACAGGTCTTTTTCTCTAGCCGCGCCACGCATCTGGAACTCTCTATCGCTTAATCTTCGATCTTGTCTTTGTACCACAAAATTCAAGTCTCTTCTCAAAACTTATCTTATGTCACAGGTTTTCAATGACTAATTTTGTTGTGTCTGTTTTTCTTTGTGTTGTGTTTTGTTTTTGTTTTGTTTTGGTTTACTGCGCCTTGAACACCCAGCAGGGTGGATATGTGCGCATTACAAGTCTTATTATTATTATTATTATTATTATTATTCGGTGCCGATGTAATCGCTAGTTCTGCCTATCTTACAGTATGGATTACCAGCCTGGTACCCATACACTGCCACATTATCAGCAAGGTTAGAAGGGGTACAACAGAGGGTTACCGAAGTAACGGCGAGGTGACATGCCTTATGAGGGATGTTTAACATCACTCAACTGGATGAGCCTTCCTTACACTACAGGAGACAGCAGCACAACACTGTTTTCACCATTAAATCTCTGTTTGGACTTATTGACTGCGATGCCATAAAGTGTAACACTAAAATCAACACCCGCAGTTTAGACTTGACCACATTTCACCATCACTTTGCCAGAACTCAAGCTCTTAAGTACACGCCAATTCATTCATTTCCTCGGTTATGGAGCAACTTGCCTTCATGTTTAAAAGATTCACTTATTCTGGATACTTTGAATGTTTTTTGTAACAATTTATCTTCTTATTATCTTGACCTTCAATCCCAACAAACCTATAAATTTTTTGTTTTGTTTTTAGACCCATTTGTTTTCCTTCATCTTGTTTATATATTTGTTGTTTATTTGTTTATTTATTTATTTATTACTTTATTAATTGATTGATTGTTTGATTGATTTATTTATTTATATTTATTAATCCCTCTTGTTGTATTTATGTTTGAAAAGGAGATTGTTTGTTTAATATTTCCCGGCTTGTGTTGTTATTTTATTTATTTATTTATTCATTGATTGATTTACCTATTTATCTGTTTATGCATATATCCATCCATACATTGAATTATTTATTACTTTATTTCTTTTTTACATACCCCTACTTATTTGTCTGTTTGTTGATGTGTTTATTTGTTCATCTATTTAGTTAATTTTATAAAATATGATTGAGTGGATGAATGAATGAATGGTGGATAGATAGATAGATAGATGAGTGCATGTAAAAAGGAAATAAAATATCAGTATTATTTTATTAAATTCATTTAACTATTTATTTGCTTGTCTAATTTCTGGCTTACTTATTATTTTGTTGATTAATTGATTGGTTGTTTTGATTGCTTTATTCATATTTAATCATCATTTGTTGTAAAGTAATAATGTTGGAAAATGAGATTGTTTGATTAACTGTTTTGTTGCTTGTGTTTAAGCTTGGGCGATATCGATTTATTTTATTTACAATATATCGCCGACAATATATCGCGATATTCGATATAATCGCGATTAATTAAATTTGACATCATCAGTCTTCAAAGTCCAAGTAAAAGTTGTAGAAGAGACAGTCATAGCATAACAGAGGTGTTCTAATGACCTATTCTTCTGGTTTTACTTCAAACCCATGGGGTGCAAGATGTCTAAGCTAGCAAATACATCGCGATATTTAATCGATATCGCGATATATCGGTATTTCGATTAAAACCAAATCCATCCGATATCGAAATCGTTTCCAAATTAACATCGCGATATTCGATATCGTGATATCACCCAAGCTTACTTGTGTTGTTATTTTATCAATTTGTCTATTTATTTATTGACCTATTTTTTGTTTGTTTATCTATCCATATATTGAATTATTTGTTGCATTATTTCTTTTTACATGTACTTTTCTAACTATTTATTCATTTATTTATTCATACTTTTTATATATATATATATATATTTTTTAATTAACTATCTATTTATTTATTTATTTGCTTGTCTAATTTCTGGTGTTTTAATTGGTTTTGTTATTTTAAGTTGTGCTTGTGTATGCAGATTACTTATATTTATTTTAAATTATTATTATTTTTCCAAAGAGAGTATTTAATATATATTGTTTGCCTCCCTATATGTGACTGGATTAACAGGCTTTTGAGCTACAGTGTTTAATTAAGGGAATCAATGTGTGGTGAAGAGGTTTTCAACTAGTGGTTTAATCCCAACGAGGCCTGGTTCTTGATAATTTTATCGAGACGAAGATCAAATATGCAAACAGTTTTAAACTTACATGTAGACCCTACCTCTCTGTATAACAGTGAGCACAACTCCCATATTTAATGGATCAAGACCAAAGATGCAAACAGTTCAATGTAAACTTAGATCCTACCTTTCTGTATGACAGTGAGTACAACTCCCATATTTATGGATCAAGACCAAAGATGCAAACAGTTCAATGTAAACTTAGACCCTACCTTTCTGTATTACAGTGAGTACAACTCCCATATTTAATGGGCTGTTATCTCCTGATGATTTCACCTCAGTCAAGGGTTGAGTACCCTGTGTCATCTTAGTAGTCTCTTCCTTACTTAAACAGCATTTAAGAACTTCTAGTTGATTGTAGAAGATGAGATGGTAATCTTGGATCGTTTTAGGTCGACCATTTTCTAAAAGTGTACATGTTGGCAGGCTGTAGACATTGGGTCGACTCAGCTCCAAGCAGGATTCAGATCCTTCAACATTTTGACAGAGTTGTGATACTAAGATTGCTTCTGGGTCTGACTGATGAGTAGATGGACCAATTATTACCAATGACTTCTGTCTCACACATGTTGCTGTCTGAGAGTTCACAAGAAATATAGAATAGTTGAAACATGAAGAACATTTAATGATGAGATTAGGGTTTGGGGATCTGGCTATTGTAGTGATAAGGGATATTAGCTTGTCTTGACCCATGTACATATGGAACAGAACTTGAGTTAGTTTGTTTTCTGTTTGCATTTTGCTGTAGAGCAAACAAGGACCCATTTTGGCAAGACGTTACACTACATTACAGAAAGCCATGGCTTGATATCGAGAGTAGTTTATTGCCACTATAAATGGTTTTCTTTATTCACAGCTTCAACTGACAAAAAAGTTTCATGCAGAAACGCACTGGCCTGAGTGGTTCAGCCATTAAATCACAGGCTTTGTGTAAGCTCCGGTTTATTCCCATAGGTTTTAGTGAATTACAATGTTGTACCATCAAGTTGTGAAATTGGGCATCAGAGTATAGCAGTGACAGGGGACAATTTAACAGTTGTGAAAAATCTTTTGCCGCTATCATGATTAGCATAAAATTGCATTGAGAAGATGGGACGTAAAGTGTTTATAATTAATTTCAAAGTCACCAAGTTGGTTGACTATAACGATTAAACATGTAGCGCGCGATTATCATGTGTAATAATAGTAATAATATCGAAGTCTTATATAGCGCACGTATCTACCACACAAGGTACTCAAAGCGCTGAGTATGTACAATCTTTCAGAAAGATATGTTATTGCAGTGATGAATGAGGGTCGGCTGGCACATCCAATGGCATGGTGCATTGGTCTTGTCAACAAGCTTGTTTACTTCAAAGACGATGGTGTTCATGAGTTGAAGAAGTATTATTCTGGGGAGAGCACAGCCGATCCGCATACCATCCATGGCGCTGATATTCAAGACCTTAAAATACAACTTGTATATTCATCAGACTTATTGTTAAATACCAACAATAGTGCCCAGTATGAATAGCTCAGCCGCTCTGCAACGCACATGGCATTTCTTCCGTCCATAGCAATCAGTATTTGCTGTCCTGTCCGCACCTTGTCTGCGGAGGAGCGTTTGGGGAGTTGTTTTGACAAGGCGCCTAAGTGAAAACACAAGTCCTATAAATAAAATCTTCCCTTTATTGAATTAAATGTTAAGGGTGGTGCCAACTCAATATCATTACAAAACTTCACATATTTTGTTGATCATAATATTGGACCTTGTACATGTACATGTTGTAGCATTGGTACATTACCTGTAACTCCTTCAGAAGGTTTTGTAGATCAACCGGAAGATGGATAACAGCAAGGATGCATATGGTGTATGTTTGATAATCAACCCATCCTATGCAGACACTACTCTTGGATTTAATGGCAAAGTCAGGGAAGAAGATTCTCATAACAGGCATGGTGGCTAGAAGATGATGTTAACTAACGAACTAAGAAGATAAGATATAAATAACACAAATAAATAACAATTATCTGGCTGTGCTGTAAAACTTATGTGACCAGGCACTTTAAGTGACTGCCCCCTCTTAAGTTAACTAATTGTTGACTTAGCAGCAGCCCACCTGCTGAGGGTCTTATTTCCCAGGGCATGGTCAGTGTGGTCAGCCCCAGCTCTACCCCAGGTATAGTGTAGCTATTGTGCAACTAAGTCATTCCATTGCAAGTTATCATCGTGTGTGCAAGTCATTTTTCCAAGAGTCTCAGAGCTATTCCAGTTTCAGAGTTATTCCCATCCATGTTATGTAAGTACCAAATCTTTCTTTGTTTCTTATTACTGCTAGACTACAATCCATATTTGTGTTTATTATTAATGCCGTTTCTGAGGAGATTCCTTGTATTTTAAGTGGGTTTGAATAAGTTTCCTTTGTCTATACAATTGTAGTTCTTTGCATTTGTTGTTACTTTTGTTTTAGTTTGGAACCACTAATTAAGCCAGTGTTTTGCCCAAACTTGTCCTTTTTGGATTGTCTTTACTCTGGTTATATTTGAAACAGTTGAGGAATTGGATTAATTTACCTTGCTATATGGAGGAAGGAAAGAGTTCTTTTACAAGTTTCCTTAAGAAATAGTTTGGTTTATTATAATTTACTTTACATTTCATTGAAGATGGAGTGTATAGTTATTTGTTGTTTTAGACTCTTCCATGTCCATACTTTTAGTGTGCATGTCACAGAGAAGTTTAAATGAGTTGTATGGATTTCATTTCATTATTGGTTTTTCTTGTTAATTGATTTACCTAGTTCATTGCAAAGTTCTTGCTAGGATAACTTTGATTGAGTCACTTTCGATAATTGTTATTATTCTTTATTTTGCTCTTTTTGCCATTAAGGTCTTTCAGTTATGATTAAGTTATTGTTTCTTTTGTACATTAGATTTCTGTGTTTCTATTCCATGAAACTTCAGAGATTTACAGTTTCTTGTGTAAGGTTCTAGCATAGACCCCACATGAGATTCCTAGTGCTGTATGCTATGGGTTGTTTATTGCAGAGATGTAGAGATTAAGTAATTAAGTACACCAGCTGTGGAATGTCTTAGGAACTTTCAAGGTTCATGGCTGTGTGTTTGGTTTATTGACATAGGGTTAGCTACATCACACAACTCTGTGTTGACCAGTATCAATACTGTGCTGTGTGTGTGAGGGCATAGTATAGTTAATTGCTATATGATCACTGCACAGGTGGCTTACATCCAGAACCACTATCTATATTGTTTATGTTACAGCCATGTTGCTAGCTCATTAGTATGTATTTGTCTTTCTGGACAGCTGTGTCTATTGTGTATAGCAGTGTTAAAACTTAGTGTTCTTTACTGGACTCTAGAGTTTTCGTGAATATTTAATAAGGTGGGCTGAGGAACTATTTTATCTTTGGCTAAAGGGTATAATAATAAATGTGTTTCTCTATTGTAAAAGTTATCTTCTTAAGCTTGAGACATTTGCTCTTTGCCATAGAATTTATTGTTTCAGGTTTACTTTGGTTATTTTGATTTAATGTTTGTATTTTCTACATTTCTATTGTATAATCTTATGTTTGCTTAAATAATCTTTTTCTTTTCTGTTCTTTTATAGACTTTCGCATCAACCCTTTTTTTTAATCTTTTGTGCTTGTGAATAAAATACTTGTATAAAGAACCAATCTTGTCGGGTCACACTTACTGATATCACATTGTGGACTTGGCTTTACACTGGGAAATAGCTTGTTTAAAAATGTAGCGGTCAAAACTGAAAGTGTCTTGTGTTGATGGATGTGGGGTTCACCTCAGATGGTTTTAAACATTTGTTTCTGTTTCTTTCGATTTTCTTGCAAGGTAAATCCATTGTCATGACTCACTCACTTGAAACATAACAGAAAAAAAAACGCAACATGTTTCATGTATTGTTGAGAAAACATGGTTATATAACAAAACTTTTTTTTGCATTGAGACGTAGTTTCCGAGAAAGAAGTAATTGTCCACCAATGACTTTTGAGACCTCAGAATTAGATTTTGAAGTCTTGAAATCAAATATCTGAAAGCCCACAACTTCGGTCATTTTATATGTGCAAATTTGCCGCAAGCAAATTTCACTCCCAGAAAATATTTAGTTACAGACAAAAACAGAGCAGAGCTCTGCATGTGGGGATCTGACTACTGAGATCCTGAGAATGAAAATGAGATAATTAACTGCACTCTCTCTATACAGGATTATGACAGATGATACTGAATGAAAGTAGAATGGCTTCTTAAATTTAATTATATTCACCAATTTTGGTTAACACTGAACTCTGGAAAGTACTAAGTATACAGTCGTTAATAATACACATGTGTTAGGGTAAAAACAAATGGTTGGTTTTGTCATAGAGAAAGGACAACCTGTATGGTTTTGTGCATTAAGTTGAATTGAACTGGCATGGTTCGCGCCCGCATGATCATCACCGCACACTGGACGATGTGTCAACTGTCAACATTGTGAAAAAATGTCGTACAGAAAATTAATCGAATTGAAGGTGAATATTCATACTTACCGAATAGCTTTTTTAGGGGTTGAATGAACCATGGAGGAGGCCATGGTTTAGGCGTTCGAGCTCGAGAAGGATCATCACCGAAACCATATTTTCGTTCATTGTGAATTCCACACATTTACAAAACTAGTTACATTGAAATGATAGAGCGCCACCAATAGTTTGGTGTACTTATGTAAACACAAACCGTCTTTTGGTTTGTTTACCAGGTGGTAAATGACCGATGGGGCAAATACTGCAGGAATAAACATGGTGGTTAATATTACACAGGATCTGACAGATACAACCCAGGTAAGTGTTACCACAGGCAAAATATTGAAAGCATGGACAAGGACCTAGCTAGATAGTCAAAGAAACAAGACTACCTTGGAGGTCCAATGTGTAGTTGTTTATCTTTGTAAATTTAATGATCTATCTATTATTCTAAGGTGTACTACAGAAGCATAAGTTTGAGAATGCGATGACGATTGATTCTAAATCCTGGGGTTACAGTACATACGTGAAGCACAGCTAGACGACGGATAACTTTCCGTATGGCGCCACCACTTTTTCACTCATATTTACAGAAAGGGATATCTCATTGAGGTAAATTAAATACTATATTATTTCATATCGAATGAAAAAGTGGTGGCGCCATACGGAAACTTTTCCTAGACGACTACTTAGACATGGACAATTTAACCCAAATACTAGCAGAGACAATCAGGTATTTGAACGTTACTTAAAGTCACCTGGAAGTGGTATTTTGTCAAAATAAAGCTTTTGTCACTAAAATATGTGTTTTGATGTCAGTGGAATATGAATAAACGGAAAAGTTTCCGTATGGCGCCACCACTTTTTCATTCGATATAAAATAGTATAGGAACTTATTTACCTGATTGATATATCCCTTTTTGTAAAAATGAGCGAAAAAGTGGTGGCGCCATACGGAAAGTTATCCGAATAAACATTGTGCAGAGAACTATACAAAGAAAATTAATTGTTTTCTTTGTGTGTATTGTTTTTGTGGCAAAGACAGAATAGTGCCATGTGCCAAGCCTATTATGTGTACCCAGGACTGTGCAGACAATGTACAAATTTAAATTAAGGTAGATGCTATGTGCGCATGATCCAACACTAATGCCGAACACCAACCAAAGTATTTCTATTTATGGTGATGTTTCAAAGTTTGTAGTCTGGTTCTTAAAATGAATTACTAGTTAAATTTTTGTTAGAAATTAGGTCCCATGCAAAAAATGCACAACTAAAAGATTGGCCCCTGACCCCTGAACATGAGACGAACAACTCTTCAAATATTGGCAAAAGACAAATCCCAATTTTTTATGATTTTTGTGGGGGGGGGGGGGGGGGGGTTACAGCCTGGTCGATACCTTGCAAAAAAGACTGGCACCGCACATTCTCACACCGTTATTGCTCTTTTAAAGCCATTGGACCCTTTCGGTTCAGAAAAAAAAATAAAAATTCACAGATTTACAAATAACTTACAAGGTTTACAGAAGGCAATGGTGAAAGACTTCTCTTGAAATATTATTCCATGAAATGCTTTACTTTTTGAGAAAACAGCAAAACAATATAAATTCTCGTTAACGAGAATTACGGATTTATTTTAAACACATGTCATGACACGGCGAAAGGCGCGGAAACAAGGGTGGGATTTTTCGATCACCGATTGAGCCTAAATTTTCACAGGTTTGTTATTTGATATAGAAGTTGTCGTACACAAAGCAAGTGTGGGCCTTGGACAACACTGTTTACCGAAAGGGTCCAATGGCTTTAATCGGAAAAAAAACCAAGTGTCTAAGTTTATGCTAAGACCATTAGTTATGATCATCAGTTTATTATTTGTTAGACTGCTTTTAAAACGTCTTGACATGGTAATGTTTCCTCATATTAGGTACACATCCAAACCAAGTGAATCTACATTAACCGTACATATATGCAATTGTTCTTGATTGGCCAGTCAACAACCATGTGATCCTTGAGGTTCCGGATCCAATCAAACATCAGTATTCATGTTTGTATTTGGTATATGTGTAATCTGACTGCAGGGTGTCGCATACAAAATATTATATGGTTCTGGGGGGAAAGGTTTTGTAGGAAGGAAAGCTTATGGACTCAACTTTTATATGACACCAAAAAGTCCAAAAATAATTAATTATTGGGTGAGCACTTTTGTAAAGGGTTTGAAAATTAGGTTGAGCAGTAATTAGCCTTCCAATTTGTGAGAGGTTAGTCCTTTGGAGCTTACAAAATTCACTCCAAGATGTCGGCTACTTATTCTTCAGTGAGCAGTGCTCACCCAATCATGATTTATTTTCAGAATTTTTGGTGTTGTATGAAAGATGAATCCATAAGCTATCCATACATCTTAACCTTTTCCCCCAGAATCATATACTTTTTATTCGGCAGCCATTTTAAAAGTGTATAATTTTTTTGAGACACAAGGTATAGTTGTATAATTTGTTCTCAAATGGTTTGTATATTTTGTGTAATAAATAATTAAATAAAACAGGACTATGGGTCAGCTTCTCTGTTATGACCTTCTTCCAGGCCTTGAATTACCCCATGGCACCCACAGCAATTGTTGTGGTGCCCTTTGCAAAGTTCCAACGCCTTGTCTATTACTTTTGTTTGAGCACAAAGAACATTGAATGGAGCTAAAAAACAAAACAGGGTGCATTTTTGTGAAGTATGAACAGTATTCACCTGTATAGGCAAGTGCCTTTCAAAGTTAAATCTGTTCAGTGGTAAGAAAAAATACTTAAACTGTGAGATGCAAAGCAAGAGAAGTATTGGTGTATTCATCACAACTTTCTTACAAATATGGTGAATAGTTTGCTTTGTTGAACAACCTTTCTTTCTACAGTCTTATTAAACTTTTGTTTCAAACCTTGGCGATGAATGGAACTTTAAGGGCAGTGGACACTATTGGTAATTACTCAAAATAATAGTTAGCATGAAACCCTACTTGGTAATATATTGATAATATAAAACATTGTGAGAAACGGCTCCCTCTGAATGGAACGTAGTTTTCGAGAAGGAAGTAATTTTCCACGATTTTGATTTTAAGACCTCGGATTTAGATTTTGAGGTCTCGAAATCGAGCATCCGAAAGCACACAACTTCGTGCTACAAGGGTGTTTTTTCTTTCATTATTATCTTGCAACTTCGACAACCAATTGAGCTCAATTTTTCATCGATTAGTTATTTTATGCATATGTTGAGATACACCAAGTGAGAAGACTGGTCTTTGACAATTACCAATAGTGTCCAGTTTCTTTAAATTAAATTTGATCAATGACATTTTATTCCCCAATCTTTTAAAACTTTGTTTCCAACCTAAGAAATGAGTGGAACTCTAAAGTCATTTTAATAACTAACCTTTCTTTGTTCAGTCTCTTTATTGGCTGAGGCATTATCACACCTTTATCTTCAGATCAATACACAAAACCAACTGCACAATAAATGCAGCTCAATTAATGTATGCTTTTGGAGGAATTGTCAAATTAACATTAATACTGCCAATAGCGATATGTGCAAACATATTAACTTAGAAGTTAGTTAGGATTATATTAGGAAGGTGACCGACTGTTCTACTTCGACTCTCAAGTATATTTTATAACTGCTCATTTTTGTGTGTACCTGAGCCCTGCCCCCTGTAGGGGGGTTGGGATAGGGATTGGCCAGGATTTGGCAAAACACTAAAAGGACATGGGAATTAAAAAAAAGGTTGGTTGGAGAAATTCACGTTATAACACTACTACAGCTAAATTCATTACCTAGTACTTCATGAGAAAAATTATTTTGCAAAGTTGCATCAATTCAATACACTGGAAATACAGAGAATTAAAAAATAACTATATAAAGTTAATTACATAAACTGATAAAATTCAAACATAAAGTTCTTTAATTTTGCTCTGCTTCATCAAAAAAAAAGCCACTTAAAACAGGGTCATTTACAGAGGAGTTTACTACTATGGATATCTCTGTATAAATGTGTATGGTTTCAAAGCTAGCTTCATTTAACTCTGCAACATTTATTTGCAGACTTTGGATTGTATTAATCAGCTTACTTGAGCAAAAATGCTAATTTAACTTGTTAATATACTTCTGAAGTAATTATATCCGTGTCCCCTGGTCATTGCCTTGGTGCCCTTGAAATGCTCCAGTACAAATTCGCAATTTCATCATAGGGTGCCCTTTACCAAGACGAAAATGCCTTGGTGCCCTTGCCCTTTGAAAAACCAAGCATACAGCCCTGTTATATATTTGTAATTATTACTCCAAAAATAATGCCCCGTCCTCCATGTTTAAAAAACTAGAATCATTTCTGCCATTGATGGCGTGCATCAAAATGGTTTAACCCAGATACTTTCAATTACTTAATAGAACAATATTTGGCCGCTAGGTGTCAACAAATGCAAGCCTTCTTATTACATGCAGTTGCTTTAAGTAACAGGGAAATTCCATAGACTTGGAAAAACAAAACAAAGTACACACAGCATGAATTGAAAACAGGCGTGAAATTTGCCTCTGTTTGCCCTAATTAGATTTTTATTATAATCTCATCGTACGTTGCCATGACCTTTTGAACTCTAGCAACCTCAAAATGTCCATCTCCTCCTGGTTCTGCTTGAATTTGATGAATTTGGTATTGACATTGAGATTGATGAGTATCTAAACAATCAGTGCTGATTTATTAATTGCGTAAAAATAAAGGAATGAAGGAAAATCTTAAACTGAACTTGGGTTTCATTTTTTTAAGTTCCTGTCTTTTGTCTGTTTTGCTTCCGGCCACATTGCATGCAATGTTCAGCAGTTGTGCCTACTTGGGTGTTTTAGTAACTTTAAATTGAGAACAGCAATATTGATTGCGTTGTGCATAATTAGCGCATGGTTAGGCTTGCGCGCTAATGCCGCATGATTATGACCGATTAATGTCTATAGCCATCTGAACTTAAAGGCAGTGGACACTATTGGTAATTGCTCAAAATAATTATTAGCATAAAACCTTTCTTGGTAATGAGTAGTGGGGAGAGGTTGATGGTATAAAACATTGTGAGAAACAGCTCCCTCTGAAGTAATGTAGTTTTCTAGAAAGAAGTAATTTTCCACAAATTTGATTTCGAGACCTCAGATTTAGAATTTGACGTCTCGAAATCAAGCATCTGAAAGCACACAACTTTGTGTGACAAGGGTGTTTTTTTCTTAATCTCGCAACTTCGATGACCGATTGAGCTCAAATTTTCACAGGTTTGTTATTTTATGCATATTATGTTGAGATACACCAACTGTGAAGGCTAGTCTTTGACAATTACCAATAGTGTCCATTGCTTCAAACAGCTCCAACTATGTCTCAATCAACCGCTTAATACCAGGTAAACTAAACATAGATGTGAACACCTTTCAACCAATAGGACTGCCAAAGTAATTTTAAGACTGCTTCAAAAATACAAGTTTCAGTCCTGGAAAATGTTTTGTTTTCATATAAAGAAACAGACATGGCTGTTTGGTAAATACATTGATACACCTGTTGTTATGTTCCCTGTGTAGCATGGTAAATGTGGAATGCTGCTTGTAAAATCTACAAATGTTGACTAGACTGAAAAGCAAAATGACTGCACATAATGCACCGGAAAGCCCCTAAGCGTATGTAAATTTGCGGTTACACCATGTGTTTGTTTGATGCTGATCTCTTTATGGATGCAGAGGTTTCAGTGTAGCAGCACTGCTCTGATGGTTTTAAGCATATATCCAAATAAGTTACTGCCAGAACAAGTGGGAAAACATGCCCAATCCAACTGTGACAAACAGTATTTTAAAGTAAGAATTACATTAAAAAAGACCTTGAACTCTTTACAAAGCATGCATTCTGAAACAAATAAATAAAATTCACTATCCTAGCAGTCATCATTACCAGGCGGTTCTGCATTGTGTCTAACAGAACAAGTTGGTAATAAATTAAGTTAAAATGTCTATTGTGTGACAGCTAGAATACAACATGAACATGAACCAGGCTGTTCTGCATTGTGTCTAACAGCACAAGTTGGTAATAAATGTATGTCAAAATGTCTATCGTGTGACAGCTAGAATACAACATGAACAGGAAACTCATCAACAACTTTTCCCCAAAAAAAACTATGTTGGTATTAAAAAGTTGTGGACCCCAGCAGACACTTTTATAGTTGGTTAAAAATGTTTTGTATTTAGCAATTGATGATAACAGGCTTCATTTTGTTTCCATTTGAACCTGTGTTCAAGAAGTCACAGGGGACTAACTATTGAATGAAAGCAACTTGCTTGTTAATCGGTAGTCTTGGTTTTATAAACCCGTTTCCCTGCTTTACAACATTAAGATGTATACCAATTATATGCTAATAACATTATGTAAATGTAGGTGTGGTTTATCTTTCAGGAAAACAGTTTTAAATGCTTCCATCTGAAATATTCCAAAACAAATTCTTCAGCCACAAGGACAACAATAAGGGGAACAAGTCGCAGACATTGTGCATCTCACAAGATTTAAACTTTGCTCAAGTCAAACCTCGGGACTTTAACAGTGTGCTTACCTGTATCTGCTACCTTAGCACACTTTTTAAATGATGTGCAATTTGTTGTCCTTAAAAACTCTTAAGCCAGTTTGAGATATAGCGGACACATGACAATTTTAGGTATGGGTAATTAATCAAACAGTGCACTCCCATATATTGCCCATCATACCTGAAGGGCTCCTGAATAGAAGTGAATGAATCTTTAAGATGAGTCTGTATGATGTGTCATTGGAGGAAACTCATTATCATCATCAAGTCTAAGGGTATTCAATCCAGCAGGAGGGTCATATAGGTGTGGTTCTTCAGCAGCTGCTCCTAGTAGATCATCTGTTCCTGTTGTATCATATGCCTGCCTCGCTGGGCTCCCTTAATAGAAGAGAAACAGTCAGGTGGGGTTTCAATTTTGTTTTGCTTCACAATTATGTTGTATAATATTTGTGATTTTACCATACACCTATGTGTGATAAGCACAGAGACTCTGTGCTCCACAAGTATACTAGCCAGGTGGGATTTGAACCCATATGACCCCATCCAATTGATGCTTAAGTGCAACAGCACTGTGTAATGAGTATACAGTCCCCCAGGCAATTATTACATCTAATTGTTTTGTGATAACTGCTACTAATTACAATATTTAAGGACAACAGAGTGGGGCCTTTTATGGTTGCTCCTGTTTAGGGCACAGAGTGGTGCCTTTTTGTGATTGCTCCTGTTAGGGCACAGAGTGGTGCCTTTTACGATTGCTCCTGTTTGGGAAAAGAGTGGTGCCTTTTATGATTGTTCTTGTTTGGGGCACAGGGTGGTGCCTTTTATGATTGCTCCTGTTTGGGGCACAGGGTGGGGCCTTTTATGATTGCTCCTATTTAGGGCACAGAGTGGTGCCTTTTATGATTGCTCCTGTTTGGGGCAAAGAGTGGTGCCTTTTATGATTGCTCCTGTTTAGGGCACAGAGTGGTGCCTTTTATTATTGCTCCTGTTTGGGGCAAAGAGTGGTGCCTTTTATGATTGTTCCTGTTTGGGGCACAGAGTGGTGCCTTTTATGATTGCTCCTGTTTGGGGCAAAGAGTGGTGCCTTTTATGATTGTTCCTGTTTGGGGCACAGAGTGGTGCCTTTTATGATTGTTCCTGTTTGGGGCACAGAGTGGTGCCTTTTATGATTGTTCCTGTTTGGGGCAAAGAGTGGTGCCTTTTATGATTGTTCCTGTTTGGGGCACAGGGTGTGCCCTTTTATGATTGCTCCTGTTTGGGGCACAGGGTGGGCCCTTTTATGATTGCTTCTGTTTGGGGCACAGTGTGTGGCCTTTTATGATTACTCCTGTTTGGGGCACAGGGTGGGGTCTTTTATGATTGCTCCTGTTCGGGGCACAGAGTGGGGCCTTTTATGATTGCTCCTGTTCGGGGCACAGGGTGGGGCCTTTTATTATTGCTCCTGTTCGGGGCACAGAGTGGGGCCTTTTATGATTGCTCCTGTTTAGGGCACAGGGGGGCCTTCTCAAAAGCAATGCCGCACCCAGTTTATGAGGAGGGCGGGTGGGGCTACAAAAATATATTGGATGGTGTCCAAGAGCAAAGCCCGGTGGTGGTTTAGGGGGCTAAGCCCCCTGAAGGTTTGGTCAAAATTCAGCCTCAATAAATGCCTAAAACAGAAAGAAAAAAACCTTTTCAAGCACTTTGTCATCCAAACCAATCTTCAAATTGTAGTGGAAATATTTGTGAAATATCAACAAACTCAAAAGCAAAAGAGTGTCATGGCCGAGTGTCATGGCCGAGTGGTTAAGAGCATCAAATTCAAGTTCTGGTGCTGATTCACGGGAGTGTGGGTTTAAATCCCGGCCGTGACACTTGTGTCCTTGAGCAAGATACTTTACTATAATTGCTTCTCTTCACCCAGGGGTATAAATTGGTACCTGCGAGGGTAGAGGTTGATATTGTGTATGAAAAAGCCACAAGCGCCTTACAGGCAGCTCAGGGCTGTATACTCCCTAGGGAGCTGAGAAACATTACAGGGATGTTATTGGCCATATTACCAGGGCACTAATGTAAACAGCATTGATACGGTTATTGTAAATGCGCTATATAAGAATTTGTTATTATTATTTTTGTATTTATTATTATTACATCATCCCCACAAATCAACTTTGTTAAGTATATTTTATTTCAAGAACCCTCGGGGGGTGGGGGGGAGGGGGGGGTACTGGATTTCTGACTAACCTCGTGGTGATCGATGTGGTGACGCTGAAAGTGGTTCTATCTTGCCACTACCACCTCCTCCTGCTGCTGCTGCAAATGTAGCAACTCCTGAGTATGGCCTGCTTCCTCCTGGCAACTCAGCAGCAGCAGCAGCAGCTGTCTGGCCAGTTGCTACCCCACTGGGGTTGCTGGCAAGGTGACTTGATTCACTGCTGTCTACTTGGCCATCCAATCTGTAAAACAGTGACATAGACCTTACATGGTATTACACTGAACTGGGTTAATATGTCTATGCGTGGATGAACGGGAAAAGCCGACTAGCCATGGTAGCCCCAGTTTTTTCTTAAATGAAATAATAATAGTGTCTTCTTTGATGATCACTGACATGGACTACCCAGATGACAAAGCACTTGTTTCCAATACAGTGGAGCAGGCTGGAGACATATTGCTATCGGTCAGTTTAATAAAAATAACTAGACATAAATGCATTTGTGCACAAATGCAGAGCTGTTTTGTTGATCACATTTTCAAATTAATAAACTAAATTTGTAATTCTTTTTTAATTCAAAGCAGTTATGACCTGTCAGTTACACACCTATATTCCGACATCGCTATGTTCCGACACCCCAATGTTCCGACAACTCGCCCTATATTCCGACATCCCTATATTCCGACACCTCTATATTCCGACACCCCTATATTTCGACACCCCTACGTTCCGACAACTGAACCTATTTTCAGACACTCCTATGTTCCGACACCCCTATATTCCGACACCCCTATGTTCCGCTACCCCTATTTTCCGACAACTGAACCTATATTCCGACACCCCTATGTTCCGACACCCCTATATTCTGACACCCCTATATTCCGACACCCCTATGTTCCGACAAGTTATATTCGCACATTATTACTCTGTTGACCAATAACAAAAACATAAGTTGTATTACATGTTTCCCGGCAAATTTCGGCCGTTAATAAGTTTGTACATTCATAGGGTATAATCGAATCACACATGAATTTGGTGCTTTTGTCTTGTGGTTATAAACATGAGTTATGGCTCCCCGAGTAAGCTCACAAGAAAATGCTCGGTACTTTACAATTTTCTTTGTTAGATGCGTGTCCGTTACATGAGCCTTCAATTTATAAAAATTACAACTCTCCCCTGCGTTTACTGCGCCGATGTGTAATTTCTTTCATTTGCCCCCCCCCCAATAATAATTATAGTAGTAATATGTTAACAATTAATAATAACAAATAATCAAGTCCTACCCCCCCCCCCCCCATTTACTCAGCCCTTCTTATTAAACCAAAGTTGCAGAATAACACTTTTCATATAAATTATACTTGAAAAATTGCGAACACAAATGTTGGTGCAGCTTGTCGGAACATAGGGGTGTCGGAACATAGGGGTGTTTGGGTTGTCGAAATAAATGGATGTCGGAACATAGGGGTGTCGGAAGATAGGGGTGTCGGAACATAGGGGTGTTTCGGTTGTCGGAATAAATGGATGTCGGAACATAGGGGTGTTGGGACATAGGGGTGTCGGAACATAGGGGTGTTTGGGTTGTCGGAATAAATGGATGTCAGAACATAGGGGTGTTGGAACAAAGGGGTGTCGGAACATAGGGGTGTTTGGGTTGTCGGAACAAATGGATGTCGGAACATAGGGATGTTGGAACAAAGGGGTGTCGGAACATAGGGGGTGTATGGGTTGTCGGAATAACTGGATGTCGGAACATAGGGGTGTTGGAACAAAGGGGTGTCGGAACATAGGGGTGTTTGGGTTGTCAGAATAAATGGATGTCGGAACATAGGGGTGTTGGAACAAAGGGGTGTCGGAACATAGGGGTGTTTGGGTTTTCGGAATAAATGGATGTCGGAACATACGGGTGTCGGAACATAGGGGTGTTTGGGTTGTCAGAATAAATGGATGTCGGAACATAGGGGTGTTGGAACATAGGGGTGTCGGAACATAGGGGTGTTTGGGTTGTCGGAATAAATGGATGTCGGAACATAGGGGTGTTGGAACATAGGGGTGTCGGAACATAGGGGTGTTTGGGTTGTCGGAATAAATGGATGTCGGAATAAATGGATGTCGGAACAAAGGGGTGTCGGAACATAGGAGTGTTTGGGTTGTCGGAATAAATGGATGTCGGAACATAGGGGTGTTGGAACAAAGGGGTGTCGGAACATAGGGGTGTTTGGGTTGTCGGAATAAATGGATGTCGGAACGTAGGGGTGTTGGAACAAAGGGGTGTTTGGGTTGTCGGAATAAATGGATGTCGGAACGTAGGGGTGTTGGAACAAAGGGGTGTCGGAACATAGGAGTGTTTGGGTTGTCGGAATAAATGGATGTCGGAACATAGGGGTGTCGGAACATAGGGGTGTCGGAACATAGGGGTGTTTGGGTTGTCGGAATAAATGGATGACGGAACATAGGGGTGTTGGAACAAAGGGGTGTCGGAACATAGGGGTGTTTGGGTTGTCGGAATAAATGGATGACAGAACTAAGGGGTGTCGGAAATAAAGGTCGAGTTGTCGGAACATAAGGGTGTCGAAACATAGTGGTGTTGGAACATAGGGAATCTACGTGGGTGCTATAAAAATGTCTGTATATGTATGAATGTTAATCTATAAATAATAAAATGCACAAATTGTGTGATGCCATGAAGATAGCTCGATGTGTACATGACTATGGTTCTTCATTACCCTAATATTGTTATTATTGTTATAAAATAATTCAAAAGAGAATGTCCTGAAAACTTTTATTTAAAAACAGGAAATGAGCATAACTTCACCCAATATAGTTTACATTTAGATGAGGACACTGGATCTCAGCAGTACCACCTCAACATTGACTTGGAATATTTAGTTTGACCATAAATTAAGCAGTTATAAGTTGGGTCAACATTACCTGTGTTGTTTAAGAAGGGTGCAATAACATTGACTTGGAATATTTAGTTTGACCATAAATTAAAAGTTATAAGTTGGGTCAACATTACCTGTGTTGTTTAAGAAGGGTGCAATAACATTGACTTGGAATATTTAGTTTAACCATAAATTAAAACAGTTATAAGTTGGGTCAACATTACCTGTGTTGTTTAAGAAGGGTGCAATAACATTGACTTGGAATATTTAGTTTGACCATAAATTAAAACAGTTATAAGTTGGGTCAATATTACCTGTGTTGTTTAAGCAGGGTGCAATAACATTGACTTGGAATATTTAGTTTGACCATAAATTAAAACAGTTATAAGTTGGGTCAACATTACCTGTGTTGTTTAAGAAGGGTGCAGTCTCCTCCATCCATTGGGTCAAGGTTGTATATATACAAGAAGCCATCAGCTGCTGCTACAAGAACTCTGGGCTTGGAAATACTGTTAACAAAATGTCTTCTTGAGTTCTTTTATAACAGTTTTAATATTCAAATCTCTTTCACTGGCAATGAAAACTAAGCAACAAAAACACTTTAACTACTGTTTAAGTTAAATTTGTTTGTGGTTTCTTTCTTCAAGTTTCGGAAATCACAGAGTGTACATTGGTTTCAATTTAATATTAAATTATTTGTGTCCTTTATCAAAGAAACAATTATGACATGAACTAGGTTGCATTTTCTGTTTCTGTTCACAGCTCCTGTCTGTTCTACTGATTTAGAGATCTTCTCAAAGAAAATGTTGGAGTCATGAGTTTAAACCCAAGATAGTGTCATACATCAGCATCAATCCACCAGCAGTATTTAAAAAACCATGTATCTCATACCCATACAGGATTAAAGCATTAACTAGACTTACTTGGCAAGTGCACAGACATTCTTGAGGCCAGAGAATGGTAATTTGACAGTTGCAAATGCCCTGCCTTGGTTAAAGACCTCTGTCACCTGAGAGGGAAGGTAGTTGGCAGGAGTCATCAGGGCTTTACCAAGGTAACCCATCCAGCTTGTTGGTTCCTCTGTTGATCTGTAGCCAAACAACATCAAAACGTGTACAAATAAAACCTAAAGTGTTTTTACTGCTAAAGTTTCTGTAATGGTTCATTGTAGAGTGATATGATCATGTTTTTTTGAAATAGCGGTATACCAGCACTGTATACTATTATTATTTTAAAATGTGCTTAGCGTGACCAACACCACATCATGTTCCTCCTTTGCAATGGACATTTGTATGCTTTTGTTTGGTATAAATTCCTCTTGAAATTCTAGCTCTTGTTTCTGGCAGGGGCAGATGTTTTAAAGACAAGTGTCTTTTACCTTTGTGATGTTTTCTGATGTCCTGTACAGTGTGCTTAAACCTAATGCTTTCCGAAATTGTAGAGGCAATGAAGATAGTTTGAGGAATACCGGGGTGGGGGGGGGGGTGGAAGGGGTAGCACCACCAGTGCACCACCAGTGCACCACCAACGTAAAATATTACGTTCAGCAATAAAAATCAGAGGTTGAACAATTTCTTTTTACATTTTAAAGTCAATGAAATGCAGAAGCTTCTCCACATTCATATGATTTAGCTGTTTCGTGATCATAATATCTAAACATTAGATCAAGGGCAGACATGAACAATAATTGAAACAGCTAAATTGGTCTTGTCAACTTTAGCCAAATAAAAAAAAATATTCAGAATTGTGTTGAAAATGAGATTCTACACATTCCTTGAAGAACAGTAATTGTACCATTAACATTAACTACACTGAAAGGTTTGCAGAGCACGGTGGCACTATGTGAACCTTAACTTTACTCTCATGGTAAAAGACTGGTTGTAAATTTCTCTAACAATCGCTTCTAATCCTAACTTACTTTTCTTTTGGTGTTTCTAGCTTGAAGATGTGAACAGTCTCAGTGTTACTAGATGCACACAGGAACAATGAATCAGTGCTGAATGCTAGAGAGCTTATGCTAACACATCTACAAACAGAGAGGAGTAAGAGTTTGTATATTCCAAATAAATTACATAACAGTGCATGAATATTCTACTACTTTGGATTTATGTTAACGACTTAATAATAATAATAATAATAATAATAATAATAATAATAATAATAATAATAATAATAATAATAATAATAATAATAATAATAATTATAATAATAATAATAATAATAATAATAATAATAATAATAATAATAATAATAATAATAATAATAATAATAATAATAATAATAATAATAATAATAATAATAATAATAATAATAATAATAATAATAATAATAATAATAATAATAATAATAATAATAATAATAATAACAATAATAATAATAATAAGAGACAGTTATATAGCGCTCTTACACAATTTCAAACGATTTCAATTGTAAGGCCTCAGAAAGGGCCACTCCAGGTTGCTGGTAAACAACAGAGTATTTAAAGGATAATGTTCAATTAAATACAAACACATATCAAAAATAACAAGTACTGTAATAATGAAAAGTGATGTAGAAAGGCACATCAATTGTAAGGAGTTACAAATTCCGAAATTTTTCTAAAAAACAAAAAACTCTGGTAAATCTCCTGTATGTGTGAGGGAGGTTTTTTGTTATTATTAACTATTTAAGTTGGAACACAAACTCAACAGCTATTCCACCTTCAGTTCAAATAATATCTTCCCAGTACATTTCCCTTGTGGTTTATTATTTTATATAAAAAGTCACATTCCCTTCAGGTGATCCCTTCAAGATGTATAGGCCTACTGCTTCTTCCCAGGCTGTTTCCTGATGTTTGGTGTGCCAGGTTCAACAGCAGTTTAAAGTTGAATGGCTTTCCACTTGCACTCCTGAACATCAATATTGACCAAATAGGGACACAGTCGACATCAGGGCTAGATAACTTAGCTGGTACAGTGCCTGTACGTTTATCTAAAGGTCACGTTAATCCAAAGGTCACAGGCTCAAACCCTGTTCCATTAAATTTCTAGTTAACCACAAAATGGAACAAATGTTTTCATATGAATTTAATTAATTGATTTGCACCTTTTGACACCTCTTCTGAACTCAAACATCTTCTTGCCTTCGGGAATGGAAAATACTCTAATAACAGTACCCTACAACAAAGAAAATAACAAGATTTAAAATGTTATGATCATATATGATATGTAGTATTTAAGGTTAAAAATTAACATCGGTGGCTGTTGTCTATGATGATGGAAAACATATCCACCCAAACTAAATCATTAAGTTTACCAAACAATTTGTAAAACACAAAATAGTTCCATCCTACTGTATAAAGTTTACACACTTAAAGGCATTGGACACTAAAGGTTATTGTCAAAGCTCAGTCTTCTCACTTGTTTTATCCCATAGAAATAGAACCTGGAGAACGCTGAGCTTGGCCGCCCTCTGTGTCGGGCAGACCGCGTCTGGCAAAATGATCATTGCATGACACACGTGTATGACAAAGTGAGCATCATGTGACACGCATGTATGGCAAAATGGCAAGATGATACCGTTTCTAGTGTATTAGTCAGTGTGATGTTCTGTATGGCAAAACGATTTAAAAAAAGGCATACGCGCGTCCATAAAAATGGTCTAACAACGAAACTGCACGCACAATGACACACTTAACATTCTCCGGGTTCTATTTCTATGGTGTATCCCAACATTATGCATTTAAAATGACAAACAATGGTTAACCTACTCATACCAACAATATTAATAGTAACTAGTTCGTATTACGCGCATTTTACAACAATGTCTCAAAGCATCTGACATCAGTGCCCTGGTCATTGGGCCAATAACATTTTTTAACCTTTCTCAGCTCCCTGGGGAGTATACAGCCCCTAGCCTGCCATTGCGCTCCACTTTTTCAAACAAAGTATCAACCACTCTTGCTGGAACCCATTTAAACCTCTTGGTGAAGAGAAGCAATTAGATTATCTTGCTCAAAGACACAAGTGTCATGACTGGGAATCGAACCCACACCAGAAGCTAAATTTGATGCTCCAAACCACTCGGCCACGACACCCTGTTCCCCCCAAAATGGTCATCACTGACCAAACAGCCATGACAGGTTTGGGAAAACTGATAATAGATTGCTAACTTTTAAACATAAAATCACATTTCCCCTGTCTGTATTAGTATAATAATTTCCTGATACATTTTCCTTTTTCAAGGTGGCAAACTACAACCCTCAATATGAAAAGAATTATTAATTTTTGTCTGTTATACAAACCGTTCGTGTTAGGTCTAGTCCAAACAGGAGAGCATGTAACACAAACCTTCTCAGAAGCAGTAGCCAACTTGGTCCCACTGTGGTCAAAAGCCAATGCTGCAAGAGGGCTGTCATGTGCAGGAATCATGGTAACAGCCTGCAGATTGACTGTATCAAATATCTGTACCTCACCAATCTGATTACTGCCAGGGTACGCAAGGTAGCAATTGTCATTGTTGATGGATAGAGCACAAAGACCCATTGGATTTGGAGGGGTGTCTCGTATTGTATGAAGCACCTTCATATCTCGGATGTTATGTATGTATAAGGACTCCTCCAGTGCTACTATCAGCCTCTATAGGACAAACACAAAGAAGTTCACCATAGAATGATTTATCAATATACTTTCATGATACACTACTATTTAATGGTATGAATCAGAATCACTAATCACACACATAACAAAATAGTCTTTAAAAAATTATGTGTTGGTTGTAGGTTGTATTTTATGAAAACTAGACAATGGGAATTAATTTCACTTTACCAAACTGACTAACCCAACCAATATGCCCAAAAGACAATGAAAAAGAAGTCTGCTGTATCATTGGCATATATATTATGTTTTTCCAAATATTGAAAATTTGATACAATGATTAACGTATATTAAAACCACTCTTTCGTAAGAAAAACCCAAAATAAATATCAAAATAACAATTACACTACATTAAGTGTGTATTGCAAAACAAACACAGGGTTTCGGGTGTAAATATCTTTAAACAGTTGAAAAATATATGTTATGTCATGGCTAACGTCGTCGCCAAAGTCCCAACTATTTCCATGTTTGTTTTTTTACCTTCCAAATGGACCAGAAATTACTTGAGTTCAGAATGTTAACATAAGCGACTGAGTCGTCTGCACCACAAATAAAAAAACAAACATTTAGAAAACAGGTTACAGTGATGCAATGTTGACATCCTGTTGTTTGGTCCTAAGTTAGAGCATCCATAATTATATTTCCTGAGATCGACGAGAGCATTCATAACTGTATTTCCTGAGATCGACCATTCACATAAAACAAATAACACTTTGGAAATGAGTATTATAAAGCCTCTCTGTTTTTGCATTGATGATTTTGTATAACAACCCATGTGTGCGACATCATTTTTGTTCTTAATTTTGTATCTATTTTAATTTATTCTAACTGATTATTTGAGTGCCTTTGTCTTCACTTAACCCTGACCATTTCATGAAACTCTACGCCTACTTACCCTTCTATTTAACTTGACAGCTAGGATGGTATTGGAATAGCTGTAGTTACATATCTCTGTACCCTTCTTGAAGTGGCATACTTTCAGCTTACGAGGTGCTGATAGGCTGACCACAGCAACCAGGCTACTTGAGAAGAGTCGCTCAACAATACAGATATCCTCGGAATCTAGAAGATTTCAAAATAGTATTTCAATTATTCAAATCATGTCCAAATTTGGATAATACATGAACAACCTTGACTAAAACAAACAAATTTAATACGCCTTTCTATAACAAATAGAATACATACCATTTTCATAGATATGCTCAAGCTTGTCGACCGATGTAAGGGAGAAAAGCCTAAAACCTGTCCTAGCTCCAACTGCCAGTGATCTACAAATACAATAAATTAATACATTTTTGTTATCATGGTTTCTAAATAAACAGAAGTCAATGGTATTTTGGTTCCATTAATGTAAGAGTCATGTGTTTGTCAACATAATGCTGATTAAATGCAAAGTTATACATTTAGAGAAAGGTACAATATAACTAGGTGTTCGGGCAACAGCCCGAACAACTCAAACGCCTCACAGACATGTCCCCACTTTGATCTTGTCTTCTGGTTCAAATCAGATGTTGAAAATTCAAAAATTCATATCTAAAGGACTTCGCACTCCGCCATTGGGTTGTGCATAAAGATTGTACATGTCCAACACCTGCAGTGTGACACTTCAGTGCTCATGCATCCATACAGTGCCGTAAATGTAGCTTCGTGTTTAGTCTGCGCTCGAGGCATTTCAAAATACATTTCCCTTTTCAACTAGTTAGTCTCGTCTACAGTCGTCTGTATTTCAAAGGTTCATATTTCCTCAACCAAATAAGCTATTTTGCTAATCTATACATCATATGAAAGGACTTTACGTACTTCATTGAAATGGATATATTGGTGACCTTTTATTGACCTTTTGACCTGTCTACACCGGTAGTGCCTGTAGAATGCTTTGAAATGGCGTTAAATACTGGCTTTTAGGTTGAAATGTAGACATTGATGCTTTACCATATCACACATCGAGAAAACATTTCCGTTTGATTTCTTTGAATTTTGACGAGCTAATAACAATAGCCGAACACCTAGTGTTTGTTTCTACAAACACTAAATTATAGTTCATCGGTGAATTTATTATTTATTATGTAATACATATTAATTATTGTTATGATTAATTTTTTAGCTGAATACTGCCGTTGAGGAAAAAATGAATAAACTCCACAAGAAGGTAAACTCCATCAATGTTCTGCAATGGGACAGCGGGTTCCAATTATTTCTATAGCCAAAGCATTCATGAACACACCCACCCTCATAAATTGAGAAATAGATCATGAATCCAGTTTGTGAAAAGCGAAAAACAAAAAGAGGGTACATGTTATGATCTACTATGTGTAACTCCAAAGTGTGCATAATATTGGTTTGTTGAGGTGCGGGAGATGTATTTTTCACCCAAGTTCATCCCAAACACTTTGTATTCTTTTAAATTATAGGCCTATGTAGGGCAATGTAGGTCATAAGCACTACATGTGTACATTGTAGGGATTAGTTTTGACTTTGATAAAAAGGTTAACTCTAACCTTCTTTCAAAATCCTGAAATACATGTAAGTATTCCTTTGGAAAACAAAAGTGGTTGCTGCAGGTACACTGTTAAATGTACATCCAGTTTGTTTCAACTAATGAATTTCACAAAATTGCAATAAATAGTCATTGAATGAACAATCATGCACCATCAAATTTGCATTTGAATTGTGGAAATGGAGTAAAAAATAAATAAAAATCCTTCCCAGGCTCTTTTTTAATTAACAACTGCAGCAGTAGTGCCAATGTTCTGTTCATTGTTAAAATGATTGTTGCTGTAACCATTGGCCGTAGCCATTTCTAATGGGATCTTTGACAACTTAATTTTTTGTTTTTTACCCGTACACCGATGTGTGTTAGCACTGTATACTCAGTACTGTCCCGAGTCTTGTGAAAAATATCTCAGGCATATTACTCGGATGGGATTCAAACCCACGACCGTTGCAATTCTAGAGCAGTGTCTTACCAACTAGACTACCGAGATTGTCGGGTAGCTAGAGGCAGTTCGAATCCTATGTTTTGGCAGTGGGTACCGCAATGATATAATAGATGTGCGAATTTAACATTTATTATACATAGTTGCGGTACACGCTGCCAAAACAAAGGATTTAAAAAATAAAAAAATAAAAAAATAATATGCATTATTAGTATTCACAAGCCAGTTGGATGCACTTTTTGTATGCTGTGTGCAGCAGCAGTGATGAATGACAATCAGTGTTTTGTATTTAATCTGCCTGCATTATGTAACCGAATGTCAGGGAATTATCAAACTTTATTTTGTGGATTGAAGTTTTTTTGTATGAGCAGTGTTGTCCAGAAGCGCTGGCAGCCGGCGATTTTGCCGGCTACTCGATCCTTTGCCGCCCTCGGCTAATTTTTTAGCTGTTTCGTAGCGAAGCGCAGCGAAACAGCTATTGTTTTTGTTCGGTTTTTTATTTGCTTGTTTCAGGATTATTCAGTACTCGCATTTTTTTGCATGGTTCCTAAAGAGCAATTGCATTGAAACTTTTAGTGATGAAGGGCATTGGTGCAAGGAGATTCCTAAAGGAAATTCGTCATGATGACGTCATCACCGGTCACGTGACGTCATCTTAAAGGTGTTTTATTTAAATCTTTGAAAATCTATATCAAATCAACCACAAGAGACCATAGATTTCTGTTAATGGGATTAGGTAGGAATAAATTAGGTCTTCATTTTATTTCGTGTGCGTGACCTCACATGACCTCTACTTCCGGTCGAAACGGGCCAAAATCGTAAGTGCCCTGTAACTCAAAAGTGGTAACAGTTATGAAATTTTTTTCTCCGTGATAAAAGTGTCTAGCAAGGGTGGGTAATTCAAAAAAAGTATTGATGACGTCATAAATTGCAACAGCGCCCTCTAGTGGCAAGTTAAAAATTCTTCAAAATGGACTTTTTGAAGATGTCTGTGGCGAAGTTTTTTGTAATCACTTTAAATGTTACACACACGTTTACTGTCTGGCAGGCATTATATGTGTGAAGTTTCAGATCAATGACGTCATCGAGGGTCACGTGACGCAGCATTAAAG
Organism: Asterias rubens; assembly: GCF_902459465.1. Lineage (NCBI taxonomy): Eukaryota > Metazoa > Echinodermata > Asteroidea > Forcipulatida > Asteriidae > Asterias > Asterias rubens. Next base: position 4,708,627 of record NC_047068.1, on the reverse strand, counting down.
GTGCACTTTTTGAAGTCGTTTAACTCTCGAAGGAATGACGCCATTATGTTGAAACTATGTAGATCATTAGATATTAGCAAGTTCTTGTGAACTATGAAATGACGTCATGATGACGTCTTCACATGATTTTAAATGATTTTTTCCATTTTTACACCTTTAACACATCAATTGCTATCTGAACATCGTGCAATCCAAGTTATTTCTTTATTTATGCCACATTAGGCAACTTGCTTTGAATACACAACAAATAATTTAAATCTCAAATGAGAAATTTGAAATGTTATTGACGAAACAGCTAAGTATTTGTGCAATGCCATAAGGTTGCGTGCCATAGCCTCACGCACTCATTGTTGTACACGAAGTACATACATTGCCATGCCAATGTGCGTAATCATTTGTACACGAAGTACAATGCCATGCCAATGTGCGTAATCATTTGTACACGCAGTCAATGCCATGCCAATGTGCGTAATCATTCATTTTTGTACACACAGTCAATGCCATGCCAATGTGCGTAATCATTTGTACACACAGTCAATGCCATGCCCATGTGCGTAATCATTTGTACACAAAAATACCATGCCGTGTCCTAATTGTACACACACCCGATTGCGTGTATTCCTTATGTAGGTGCATTTTGTACACATGTGATCTAGCGTGTAGTTCCCAATGTAATATCCTCATGCACATTCTTAATTGCACACAAAGCAATGGCAAGCTCCAACCAATTTTTAAGTGATGCAAGGTATTGGTCCTTTCTACCTCTATGGTCCTATGATGATCCTAAAGCAAGGATTTCATTCATCACCGGTCATGTGACGTAATCGTAAAGGTGTTTTATGTTGTGTTTGAAAATCTATATCAAATTAGCCACAAGAGACCGTAGGTTTTTGTTTGTGGGATTGGGTAGGGATAAATAATTAGGTCTATATTTTATTTTGTATGCGTGACCTCACATGACCTCTACTTCCGGTCGAAGCCAGATGTGATATAATTCAAAAGTGGCAAAAGTTATGACGTTGGTTTCAACGATGATAGTGTCTAGCAAGGGTGGGCAGTTCAAAAAAAGAATCGATTTCGTCACTAAATGCAACAGCGCCCTCTAGCGGTAGCGGCAGGTTGAAAACTCTTTAAACGGACTTATTGAAGATGTGTGTGGTGAAGTTTTGTGTAGTCACTTCTAATTTTACACACACGTTTACTGTCGGGCAGGCATCATATGTGTGAAGTTTCAGATCAATGACGTCATCGGGGATCACGTGATTGCACTTTTTGAAGTCGTATAACTCCCGTAGTAACAATGCGACTTTGTTGAAACTTGGTAGGTTGTTAGCTTTGACAAGTTCTTGTGAATTATAAAATGCCGTTATGATGACGTCATCGCGAGATTTGTAAATTTTTTTAATTTTTCACCTTTAAGTCATCAGTTGCAGCTAACTAAACATGGTATAAAAGGAATTTCTCTTTTATTTATGCCTAATTGGGCTAACTGCTTTGAATACACAGACAAAATCTAATTCAGTTGAGAATTGCAAATTTATTGACGAAACAGCTATGCATTTGTGCACAAATGCAATTATGTCTAGTTTTTTCTTTTCCTTCTTTCCTTTTTTTCTTTCTTTTTTCCCCCAGATTTGTTTTGCCTCCTCCAGTTTTCCAAAAAAACTTGATCCCATTTGTCAAACAAACACTCACAATGACATCCAAAACGTTACTTGAATCAATACTCAAATCAAAATCTATGACAGGTTCAGGAGTCCATGTAACAAAAAAGGAAATTGATTCAATGGATTAAGCCAGAAATTGTTCAGATTGAACCACAGAGCATCTAGAAAAAGGGACATGTCCCCCAACTCTTGAAGGATGGGGGGGCTGGCACAATATCAAATGTCCCCCCCCCCCAATGTTTTGGACCAGAGCTCAACTTTGCACTGTGTCCTGCCATGGGCATCAATCCTGGGTGAAACAGATGACACCACTTTCTGATGGGTAGGGAACACTATATCAAATGTACCCCCTCAAAATTGGCCTAAGATTGCCCCACAGAGCACCTTAAGTGGGGACGGACCAACGCTGTAAAGGCTTCACACTCGCAGGCTTAATCTTGACAGATTTGCCCCCTAAAGTTTGTGTCATAGATCCACACTTGAAGATGCTGTTATACCAAAAGGTTCTACTGCTGCACACATTTTAAAGGCTTTATGTTCTGTTTCATTCATGATGCCTGTTATTGGCCTACAATTGCTCAAGAGAGCATCTAAGATGGTGCATCATAACTTGAAATAGGCCTTTAATTCCAACATCTGAGAGAGGGGCACATCACGGCGGTCTTAAAATTTCCCGGGGCCCTTAACCCAAGGCTGTGAATGTTAGGACTTACAAGCCCCCCCCCCCCCCATCTTTTACGACATGGCAACATGCTTATGGCAGGTACAGGAGTCAATTTAACAAAAGATGTCATATGATTTAATGGGTTAAGGCAGACATTTCTAAAAACGTACCGCAGAGCAGCTTATGCTGTAAGAGCAACGCTTGCGCATTTGCTTAGTATTGTGGCAGAAACTGTCTTGCGTTTTAGGTTTAATTATATAGTTGTTGAGACAACTTAAATTCTATCTCTTTATTTATAATGTCTTACTAATTTACCATTATTGTGATTTGAACTTTGCAGCTAAATTAAGTGTTCACACATTTTGTTGTGCGTATTGGGCTGTGCGTTCGCGTGCGCATTACGCGCATGCTTACAAACTGCTAGCGCGCACGCTACCAAAGGTGTTTACATCAACGCTTACCAAAAAACCAATCAGTTCTCTGGCTTCAGCAAGCTGCGTGTAGCGCGTACTTGGTGTTTTTGCTTGTTTTTCTTGATTATAACATTTTCAATTCTTGTCTGTTGTTTTGTTGTATTGTCACACTATTTTTGAGTAAAAGTAATTCAATTTCAATGTGCAATTTTCAATCTGTAAATTTAGGTGAGTGGCTTAACTATTTCACTTTATTTTTTATTTTTTTTATATTACCAATTTGCCTTCTATTTAATTTCAAAGTTTAAATTTATGAAAAATTGTTGTATTTCAGCCTTTGTGCTGCGAGGACAGTTTTTTAATAAACCATTTTATCTATCTATCTATCTACTTCTGTTAGGCTTTAAAAGGGGACGAAAACCAGAGCTCGGGGCTCAGTCGCTTCCAGACTCGAGATCACCACTCAAGACCTCATGACCTCAAGAACTCAAGACCATTCAAGACCTCAAGAACCCAAGACCATTCAAGATAACACACACACGCAAATGATGCACATCACTCTATTTATTGGCGAATCTCATTACTTACAACACGAGCAGCCACGCTACCATGTACTGCTGCGTGCGAATGAACCAGCGGACTGATTGAAACACAGAGATTACCTTAAATTATTACCGTTTAAATCAAGAGAGGGCGCTATGTACATTTTGTGATTGAACACGATTGAATAAAATACACACTGTGTAGTTCCTTGCAGTTAATGTCAACCCTCTGTTTGAAACAGTTGATTCATTTCAATGTGCCTCATCAGTCTCATTAGTGAAGTCTAAGGACAATCCAATATGTTTCATCTTTCCCCTGTGGCTTCAGATTCCAGAGTGGCGGCGTGGTTAAATTAGTAAGAACCATAACCCACCCTGGAATCGTTACAGTATCTTTGACAAAAACCGACTACTAAATACTTTTTCACTTGCTACTTCAAAAACTGTGGACAACCCTGTATGAGGTCAATTATAACACAAAGAGTACAGACTGCAGCTAACCATGGGATGACCTGTGAGGTTACGTACATTTAGGCACAAGGACAGAGTAGTATCTAGACACTAGGATCAGGAGGAGGGTGTATGTACGTTACTCCTAGAACTTTTCAGTTTCGTTCGCTATCGTCTCACGAATAGTTCTAGGGGTACATATCACTTACACTAGGAGTCTATTAGAAGAAGTACTGGAAGCCAAAATTATTGCAATGCTGCACTCTGCTTCTTGACTCTAACATCACCGATGATGAGGTCCAGGATGTTCGTTCATAATAAAAAGTGTGAGATCTTTTGCCTCACTAAATTTTTACCGACATATGCACTTACTCATTACGCATGCTCTGGCTGCTCATGAAAATAATAACAACAATAATAATAATTTGGGGGCTAATCAGCCTTTCTCGCAGCTAAGTTCTGAATTGCGAAGGAAGCGGCTACAACGAGTTCGAGAAGCAGGCATGCAAGGGCGCCTTTGGCTGCCAGCCACATCAACCCATTATGACCACGGAGCACAGCCAAGATCGAAAGTGTTTGATTTTTCCCGAGGGAGGAAAACCGGATGGTCTGGAAAACCCTCATGGCACAGCAGAGAACCAACGCACAACTCAACTCACATATGGCCCTGGCCGGGAATCGAACCGGGGTCACCTTGGTGAGAGGCGAGCGCTTTACGCACTAGCCAACCGGCTGTACCACCCCGAAATCATTTTGCTGTAATATTATTATGAAACATTTCCTAGCTGACACTAACACATTTAAACTTCAAATCAGCAGCCATGATGTACCGTGCATGACTGACCTTCAGAATAATTTGCAGTATTATTATTACAATATTAGGCCTAATTGTATTATATATTACTGTAACGAACTGAAACTGTGCGCCCCGCCGGTGCGTTGGAGTGGCCCCGCCGGATCTTGGAGGACAACGCTCCCACGGCAGCTGGCTTGAACTTTTGGTGAACTGTTTTGTGATTGGATGAACTATCGATGATGTATAACATTGTATAACATATCTTTAAGAGATTATCCAGGTGCGTGGACCGGATGTGTTGTTTTGGCGCCTTTTGTTGCAATGTATTGTGTATGATTAAGATGTGTAGACAGACCAAATGTTGAGTTCAGTGAGTGAGCATGGAATACATGTAAGTTGTCCTTCTCGAAGTATTAAATAAATAAGTGTGTGACATATTGAACGGAATTTGAGTTCGTTTGTTTTCTGTCTGCGTTTGGCTACAGAGCAAACAAGGACCCTGGCAGTACGTTACATTATCCTGGTGTCATGTGTTTTCAGTAGGATAACAGGAAAATTGTTCACAATCAAAAACTGAATTTTTTGTTTTTCCAAATCATCTATCAAATTTTTTAACCCTAACCATTTCACTTCATGGTTTTACGTTGCGAGAGGCAGTCTGCCATTAACAGTGCTTATATGCATGCACGACATTGGAGCAGCGTCATATGTTTTCACACCTTTCATTGGTTGGTATTTTATTGAATATTCAGAAGCTAGTATGGCGTGCAAAATAAATAAAAAATATTATTCAATTACTACTTAACAAATTTAATGAAATTTTTGACATATCATAAGGCATGAAAGTAAAACACCCCACCCCCCTTGATGCACTCACACTTCATAACAATACTTTTCCCCCATTTCAGACTAGTAATGTTTGGTTTCAGGAGATAAGAAACTAATCTATGATATTTTCTCTTTAATGTAGAAATAATATTTATTACACTTATCAGAATTTATAACAGTATGCAGTTAATCCAAAAAAATTAATTTGTTGTCATTTTCACTCAAAATATTGTATTTTTTTCCCCATATTGGCACACCGTAGAATCCCAAATAGTAACCACCTCACGTAATCCATCTAGACCGAGTGACTAAAGTAGAATAAAACTCAATCTAGCCGATAGTAAGTTTGTTTTGAACTTTCAAGGTTGGATGATGTTTCTTTGACTCATTTGAATGTTGGCATAATAATGCACTAGTGATTAGTACCAAAAATGAATCATTTTATAAATGTTTGAGCATAATCAACGACAGGAAACTTTATTCTCAGCATGATTAAGCCTGATGAAAATACAGACCGTGAGTAAACTGCATAGCTTCTGTCACCGGTGCAGCTTGCACAATTTCGCGGTAAACGGGAATCAAAGTTGGGGATCGAAAACATATGAGGGTCGATAACATATGACGCTACGATACTTCATTCACAGGATACAACTTACAAGACAAATACAATACAAAGGTGGTGGCAAGATCAGTGTTTCTGAACCTACGTACACAAACCTTACACTAATATGTTTACTGTACAACTTCACTTGCATTGTACCTACACAGTCAAAGAATCAAGAACGTACAGGACGTAGTTAGTTGTCAAACACGTAACGAACTAACAATAACATTGGTACATTTTTATATAAATTATAGTTCAGTTTGCTTTTTTCAAGTTTGACGTTTGCTACTCACGTATAATCCTGGTTAAAATTCACGAAGAGGAGGTTGGAGCTGGGATCTGCGGGCTGGTTTACGAGGTTCATGAGGCCTGCTTTATCCCCCTTTCAACTGTCCTTGCTATGCATGCCTTTTCAGTGAGTTTTTCAGGGCTTTATTTTCAGTAAAATATCTTTGTTATGGACCGTTTCCTTCGCACAGCTGTCTACTTACGACGTATATTTAATGTACTGTACCTAGTACTTTTTCCGTTTGTTATACAGCTTAACGAAGCAGGGAACCATGCTATTATTACTGTTGACATCCCCTCGTACACTGCCTGTAGTTGTTGTTTCGTGAACCCAAAACGCATGCGCACAGTTATGTTAATAGACCTTATCGCAAATACCGGGGCGCGCGCGTAAAGCTTGGAATTAGGTGCATTGTGGTCTTGCTGGTATCAAAATTTGATCCATATCTATCCCACAATGCACCTCATTCAACAGTCTGCGCTTGCGCATTGGTATTTGCGATAAGGTCTATGATGGTGAACGCAACGTATGTACAGTATTTCAAGACGGACATCGCAGTTATTCATCTGCTTCAGCCACGAAGAGCGCCCCCACATAAAAATTACCTTTCCATAATAAAACGTGACGTTTTTAATTTCTTGGCACCTCTGAAAAACAGTGTATAGACCTTTCTTTTGCAATCACAACCCAGATCGGAAAACTACTATGGAAAGCCAGAAGTGCAAATCAAGAAAAGATCGCAATTTTTTTTTATTTTACATAGTGTCTTTTATTCTAAAATTATATATTTTCAGAAGATATATAGTGTAATATGAAGGAAGACAATTATTTATTAAGGTATTTTGCGTTTCAATTACAACTTGATTGCTTGGTTTGATTCGCATAACAATAGCAATAATACATCTCTGTTAACATATTTTGTTAAAATGCTTGTTTACTCATACTATACCGATGTGTGATTAGGCACTTTTAAAACTCTACTCTCGTTATATAAAGACCATTGCCGGCCAAACCTCTTTATATAACAGCGTCATTATAAAGGACAGAAAACAAAGAAACACAAAGCATGATATGTTGGACTTAATAAAACAAATTGCTCTCTTTATAAGCAGAACATCTTTACAGCTGCTCTTAAAGACACTGGACACTAAAGACACTGGACACTACTATTGGTAATTGTCAAAGACTAGTCTTTACCAGTTGGTGTATCTCAACTGTATAAAACAACAAACCTGTGAAAATCTGAGCTCAATCGGTTGTCGAAGTTGCGAGTGAAAGAAAAAAACACCCGCCTTGTCACACGGAGTTGTGTGCTATTAGATGCTTGATTTCGAGACCTCAAAATACTAAATCTGAGGTCTCGAAATCAAATTCGATTAAAATTACCTCTTTCTCGAAACCTATGTCACTTCAATTCAGAGGGAGCCGCCTCTCACAACGTTTCATACTATCAACCCCTCCCCACTACTCGTTACCAAGTAAGGTTTTATGCTAACAATTTTTGAGTAACTACCAATAGTTTCCACTGACTTTAATACATTGCTCTTCTGGAGTTCATTAGCGACTTCCTGAGATATGCCCCAATAGATTTTATGTGCAGGACTTTGAAGGCAGTGGACACTATTATTAGCATAAAACTTTACTGGTAACGAGTAATGGGGAGAGGTTTGTATTATAAAACATTGTGAGAAACTGCTCTCTCTGAAGTGACTTCGTTTTCGAGAAAGAAGTAATTTTCCACGAAGTTGATTTCGAGACCTCAGATTTAGAATTTGAGGTCTTAAAATCAAGCATCTGAAAACATACAACTTCGTGTGACAAAGGTGTTTTTTTCTTTCATTGTTATCTCGCAACTTAACCGATGACCGATTGAGCTCAAATTTTCACTGGTTTATTATTTTATTAATATTATGTTGAGATACAGCAAGTACGATGACTGGCCTTTGACAATTACCAATAGTGTCCACTGTCTTTAAAGGCACTTCAAATTAATTGTTAGCACACATACTCACCTGGCAACGAGCAATGGAGAGATGTTGGTAGTATAACAAATTGCGATAAACAAGGGTTAGGGTTAGGGTTAGGGTTAGGGTTAGGGTTAGGGTTAGGGTTAGGGTTAGGGTTAGGGTTAGGGTTAGGGTTAGGGTTAGGGTTAGGGTTAGGGTTAGGGTTAGGGTTAGGGTTAGGGTTAGGGTTAGGGTTAGGGTTAGGGTTAGGGTTAGGGTTAGGGTTAGGGTTAGGGTTAGGGTTAGGGTTAGGGTTAGGGTTAGGGTTAGGGTTAGGGTTAGGGTTAGGGTTAGGGTTAGGGTTAGGGTTAGGGTTAGGGTTAGGGTTAGGGTTAGGTTAGGGTTAGGGTTAGGGTTAGGGTTAGGGTTAGGGTTAGGGTTAGGGTTAGGGTTAGGGTTAGGGTTAGGGTTAGGGTTAGGGTTAGGGTTAGGGTTAGGGTTAGGGTTAGGGTTAGGGTTAGGGTTAGGGTTAGGGTTAGGGTTAGGGTTAGGGTTAGGGTTAGGGTTAGGGTTAGGGTTAGGGTTAGGGTTAGGGTTAGGGGTTAGGGTTAGGGTAGGGTTAGGGTTAGGGTTAGGGTTAGGGTTAGGGTTAGGGTTAGGGTTAGGGTTAGGGTTAGGGTTAGGGTTAGGGTTAGGGTTAGGGTTAGGGTTAGGGTTAGGGTTAGGGTTAGGGTTAGGGTTAGGGTTAGGGTTAGGGTTAGGGGTAGGGTTAGGGTTAGGGTTAGGGGTTAGGGTTAGGGTTAGGGTTAGGGTTAGGGTTAGGGTTAGGGTTAGGGTTAGGGTTAGGGTTAGGGTTAGGGTTAGGGTTAGGGTTAGGGTTAGGGTTAGGGTTAGGGTTAGGGGTAGGGTTAGGGTTAGGGTTAGGGTTAGGGTTAGGTTAGGGTTAGGGTTAGGGTTAGGGTTAGGGTTAGGGTTAGGGTTAGGGTTAGGGGTTAGGGTTAGGGTTAGGGTTAGGGTTAGGGTTAGGGTTAGGGTTAGGTTAGGGTTAGGGTTAGGGTTAGGGTTAGGGTTAGGGTTAGGGTTAGGGTTAGGGTTAGGGTTAGGGTTAGGGTTAGGGTTAGGGTTAGGGTTAGGGGTAGGGTTAGGGTTAGGGTTAGGGTTAGGGTTAGGGTTAGGGTTAGGGTTAGGGTTAGGGTTAGGGTTAGGGTTAGGGTTAGGGTTAGGGTTAGGGTTAGGGTTAGGGTTAGGGTTAGGGTTAGGGTTAGGGTTAGGGTTAGGGTTAGGGTTAGGGTTAGGGTTAGGGTTAGGGTTAGGGTTAGGGTTAGGGTTAGGGTTAGGTTAGGGTTAGGGTTAGGGTTAGGGTTAGGGTTAGGGTTAGGGTTAGGGTTAGGGTTAGGGTTAGGGTTAGGGTTAGGGTTAGGGTTAGGGTTAGGGTTAGGGTTAGGGTTAGGGTTAGGGTTAGGGTTAGGGTTAGGGTTAGGGTTAGGGTTAGGGTTAGGGTTAGGGTTAGGGTTAGGTTAGGGTTAGGGTTAGGGTTAGGGTTAGGGTTAGGGTTAGGGTTAGGGTTAGGGTAGGGTTAGGGTTAGGGTTAGGGTTAGGGTTAGGGTTAGGGTTAGGGGTTAGGGTTAGGGGTAGGGTTAGGGTTAGGGTTAGGGTAGGGTTAGGGT